>NC_140167.1:115935041-116068922 GCF_963971535.1 Notolepis coatsorum
TAGGACTTTTGGTATTTGGTATTCAGAGTGGCAGAATTTTTTCAGTTTTGCATAGGCTTACCCAGCAAGCATTTAAGCTAACTGACATTAGCATCAGCCAGTACCGCAGGGCATCCTTGCATTCTCAATGAGGGCAAAGGTGTAGCGATGCTGCTAAGCCATTTTCAGTAGGCTAGTTTATTGAAAATTTCTGGTGGAAAAATCATACTTAACATATTAGATTCCCGGTATTCACTGACATCTTCAACCTGTCCTTGGAACAGGCTGTCATCCCCACCTGTCTGAAGAAGTCCACCATCATCCCTGTACCCAAAAAATCTACGCCCGCTTGCCTCAACGACTACCGCCCTGTAGCCCTCACCTCCATAGCCATGAAGTGCTTTGAGAAGCTAGTGAAGGGCTACATCTGTTCCTCCCTCCCCATCAACCTGGACCCCCTGCAATTTGCATATCGCCCCAACAGGTCCACGGAGGACGCCATAGCCCATGTGCTGCACACAGCAGCATCACACCTGGACAAGAGGCAGGGGAACTATTTGAGAATGCTGTTCATCGACTACAGCTCAGCATTCAATACCATAGTCCCCTCCAAACTCATAGCCAAGCTCAGGGACCTGGGCTTGAACTATGACCTCTGCCAGTGGGTCTTGGACTTCCTGACGGGCAGACCCCAGGTGGTAAGAGCAGGCAACTGCACCTCCTCATCCATCACGCTCAACATAGGGGCCCCCCAGGGCTGTGTTCTGAGCCCCCTCCTCTACTCCCTGTACACACATGACTGCGTAGCACAGCGGAACAACAACACAATCATCAAATTTGCTGATGACACAGTAGTGGTGGGCCTGATCTCTGCCAACGACGAGAGGGCCTACCTGGAAGAGGTAGAGAATCTGTCACAGTGGTGTCAGGAGAACTGCCTCTCCCTGAACGTCAGCAAAACAAAAGAGATGATTGTGGACTTCAGGAGGTCGGGGGTCAAGGACTACAGCCCCCTCAGCATCGACGGGGCACCGGTTGAGAGAGTGAACAGTTTCAAGTACCTCGGAGCCCACATATCCAAGGATTTGACATGGACCACACACATTGACAGTGTTGTGAAGAAGGCACGACAACGCCTATACTTCCTCAGGTGCCTAAGGAAGTTCCAAGTCAGTCAGAAGATCCTTAGGAACTTCTACTCATGTACAATAGAGAGCATCCTGACTGGCAACATCACCTCCTGGTTTGGGAATAGCACTGCACAAGTCCGTAGCAGACTACAAAGAGTGACACGTTCAGCCGAACGCACAATTGGAGGGGGGCTTCCCACCCTCCAGAACATTTACAACAAGCGGTGCAGGGGGAAGGCTAAGATAATTAAGGTCCTTATTAAGGACTCGAGCCACCCGAACAACTGCCTCTTTGAACTGCTGCGGTCAGGCAAGCGATACCGGAGTCTTAAGGCGAGCACAGAAAGACTCAGAAGAAGCTTCTATCCCCAGGCCATCAGGCTGCTAAACGAACAATAAACACTATGCAACAACCATCAAATGCACACAGCACACACACCCACACGCACACACTCACTTAAACAAACAACACACTGCAGCACCCACTCTCCACACTTTAGATCACACAAACACACTTTATATTTATTGATAAAGGATTTGCACTACAACTCGTACACCTACTGTAAATTGTACCTAAATTGCACCTCATCCCATTTCTGCCTTGCACTATATAGTATTGTATATTAGTACACTGCATAGTATTGTATATTATATGGTAACTCAGTTACGTCTATTCTGCATCGAACATTGTACATATGTCTATACTGAACACTGTGACCTCATTTTTTTACTTCTAATTTACATGCTATACTATGTTATTTTATTTCATACTTGTCTTGCACAGTCTCTGGAGCGTAACAGTAAGAAGCATTTTGTATAAAAGTATTCTGTACTTCTGTATGACAACTATTAAAGAAACTTGAAACTTGAACTTGAACTTGTTATTCCATATACAACCTTTTTAAAGTGTTAAAAACATGTGGATGGGATCTTTATAACGATGAGCAAATAAAAAAGTATGCATTGGAGGCTAATCCCACTCAGTTTGTGCCTCCATATAATTTTTTTACTTTTACTTTTATTATCATGATTATATTATCATTACTATTATTATTATTTTTATGAATGGTGAAAAGTTTTCCTTCTGTTGTTGTTCTTTGCTTTTAGAATTTTGTGTTTGCTATTGGCTTATCTAAGTTTCTGGTTTATATTTGTTTTCAACATTCTACATTATTAAGTCCTTACTCTGGAGGTCAAAGTTGCATTAGCATTCCCAAGCTCACCTCTATGATGTCACTTCCTGCCCACATGGTATATAGCTCCCATTTTTACAAGCTATCACTGCTAGCCTATTAACACTGAAGATGGAACACCTGTTACATGTCTGTATTATAGGCTGCCATTTAAAAAAAAAAATCTAAGAGTGCTGGTCCGGACCTCGGCTTTTTGCCTCCATATCATGCATTATCTTTATTAGATGCAAAGCACCTCCAGGGCCGGCTCTGTTACATTTGGTGTCCTAGGCAAGATTTCAGACTATTATAACCACTTAAGGATGTGTGTCACATGAAAAGAAAAAAAGTGAACAGGAAGGGCTGTGTCACTGTAAACATAAAAGAGAACAAGTACCTGTTTGAATGAAAACACATGTTCACCTTTCATTTTCTCAACTATCAGCGGGGCTTATTGATTGTAGGAGAGCCCACCATAGAGAGCTCACCATAGTTCTGCATGGGGACGCATATTGACTGTAGGGGGCTGTTCTTTGTGTTGCAGCATTAAGGAGAACAGATTAGTGTGTCTCTGCTGTTATGATGGATGGTCGGGGGCCGCCAAGGAGCTAATTGGCTCCTGATGAGGCCTGCGTAGCGAAGGGAAACTGTACTGGGCTAGATTAGCACGGCTAATCAATGAGGAAATTAAGGTGTGCCGTTTCTCTCTCTCTCTGTTCTTCCTCTGCTCTGTTCTTCTCTTCTGTCTTTTCTGCTCTGTAGCTCTGAAAGTATGCTACTGTACCTGCGGCATAATCTCCTCAAGCATGCTGGTTGAGCCGTTTTATTTACAGTATTTGAATCAGTATCTCAGAAATAACTAAAAAACAAAAAGCTGAAAAAAAGTTAATACATAAGATCAAATAAGGTTGACAGAGTGAGCTTGTCACCTGAAAGTTGCCAGTTCGAATCTGGCAAGGGGTTGAGAGAATTACCACTGAAGTGCCCCAGATCAAGGCACTCAACTCGCAACTGGTCCAGTGGAGCCGCTCGGCAGGAGACTGTGTGTGGCAGGGCACTGGTGAAAAGGGATGTTGTGTGACAGTAAGAGCTCAATAAATCCTGCCTGCATTATTTCTCTTAACCTCTACTTTACCCAGGGTAGTTTCGCTAAGTGTGGAATGCTCTTTTTCTGCAACGGCCTGCTTCCCACTCTGTTGGCCACTGAGCAGCTCCACTGGAGCAGTTAGGGGTTAAGTGCCTGGCTCAAAGGCACTTCAACCGTGGGTATTGAGGGGAGAGCATTACTCATCCACTTCCCCACCCAGGGGAACAAACCGGCGACCTACCGGGCATAAGCCCACTTCTCTAACCTTTGGGCTAGAGAAATACAAAGTACAATACTTTGGTAGCATGGGATACATGGGAGATGGATGGTCGTATCAACTGACTGAGAACAGTTACCAGGTTACATCAGTATTCACAGTTGGTAATTAGAAAGAATGATACATTATTGACCACATGTAATGATGGTGGCCTGTCCCCTCAGTGCCTGGGCTTGAGAGAGAAGGCGCTTGTCGAAGTATGATGCTTTGTGTGTGTATGTGTGTGTGTGTGTGTGCGTGCGTGCGTGCGTACGTGCGTGCGTGCGTGCGTGTGTGTGTGTCAGTCACTATTTATTAGTGCCTTTGTTTTGTAGAAGAACGCAATGGATTCCTGGAGTGCCTCATTTCACAAGACAGTATATCTCAAAACAAGGAGTGTGTTAATTATCCCCTTCACACACATAAACACACATACACTCTTGCATACACACAACCCCAGCACTCTGGCACAAATTGAATACATTATTCCAGGCAAATCATATGGATTCCATGCGCGTGACATCGTCAGTATAGCTGAGGAGGACTTAATCGCATGACAGCTTAAAACCCGAGGAACAGTCATGACTTTGTTTGCGGGGATGGCTGTCTCTGCAGATATCTATATCCCCGTAGACGAGCCACAGGAATGCTCAGCGTGTGTGTCTAGATATATCTCAGTAAGTGTAGTTTCACTAGCGTTTTACCACAGCTTCCTCTGAGCACATTGAGAGAGAGACAGCGATGGGGGGAGGAAACATAAAGTGAAGGAAAGGGAGAATAGAGGGGGAAGGGGGGAGAGAGATAAAACGAGAGGAGGAAAGGGAGAGGAAGAGAGAGGGGATGACGGAAAGAGAGAGAGAGGGGGAGAGAGAGCTCTGTTGCAGTATTATAATTTCAACTCTGGCTGAACCCCCGCATTTGAATTGTTTTGAAATCTCTCCCCAGCGCCGCCATGCAGTTTTAAACACGTCTATACAATAGTTGCTGGCTTTCATGTCTATCAGCGTATCCTCTTCCTCCATGTACTGTGGCTTATGTCAAAAATAGACAACGCTGAATTTTTTATCCGCTCTTCTCCTCGTCCCTATTTTTATTTATTTATTTAACATAAATAGCACTCACCTTTCATGTTTCACTGTGTATGTGTGTCTCTCTCCCTGTTTCTCTCTCATTTCGCTATACCCCATGTTTCCCTGTCTCTATCCCATGTTTCAACCCCATGTGGATTGCATCGGCATATGTTCTGCCTCTATGAGAGATGAGATTCTGCCTATAGATCTGTAGTTCCTCTGTGTGTGTGTGTGTGTGTGTGTGTGTGTGTATAACGAGTATACTGTATGTATGATCATATAATGTACATGCGTGTGGATGTAATGTGTGTGTCCATGCTGTGTGTCTCTAAAAATGTATGAATCCATATGCCTGTCTGTTCTTACATTTGTGTGCGAGTATGTTTGTGTGTGTTTGTATTTGTTTGTGTTTGTATTTGCATGTACAATACAGTGTGTGTGTGTGTGTGTGTGTGTGTGTGTGTGTGTGTGTGTGTGTGTGTGTGTGTGTGTGTACGTGATTTCCTGAGTACTAGGACGCTCTTGGCTCAAACTTTCTCCTGAGCCGCAGCGGCTGAGGCTCTGACTGATTGACCTGCGTCTCAAGTGTGTGAGTCCATGTCTGTTGATTGATCGCCTTCTAAATCAATTGACCCGCTCCTACACACCAATGCTGTCTCCTGCCAACCCTCTGTTCTCTCTCCATCACTCTCTCTCTCTCTCGCTTTCTATCAGATGTTGTCGCTCTGTGTCTTCCTCTGTTAGTTTTCTTCTCCTTTGTCTCTGTCTTCATTTGGTTGTCTCCATGACTCTGGCTGTCCACCCCCCTATTTATCTGTCTGTCTGTCTGTCTGTCTGTCTGTCTGTCTGTCTGTCTGTCTGTCTGTCTGTCTGATTGTCTGTCTGTCTGTCTGTCTGTCTGTCTGTCTGTCTGTCTGTCTGTCTGTCTGTCTGTCTGTCTTCTGTCTGTCTGTCTGTCTGTCTGTCTGTCTGTCTGTCTGTCTGTCTGTCTATCTATCTATCTATCTATCTATCTATCTATCTATCTATCTATCTATTCTTACATACAGTACAGTATGCACAAGTACGTATGTATTTGTACAATAATTCAGCTGTCTGTACAATTGGTTTTGTCCTCTGTGTACGATAATTTTGCCCTCTATATGCCTATTTGTTCTATTGGTTATGACTTGCAAACGATAATTTTCCTTAAAAGACACGATAGTTTTAAGCCTCTGGGACGATAATTTAACATTTCCCATCTGGCAACACTGGCCCAACTACAGCTGAGAAGACAGCTTGGTGTTTTTGACAGCATGATGCTTTGCTACTGTAACCAAAGAGCAAGGAACAGATTGCATTTCAAAATAGAAATGTGTCTGGCTATGCTCCAAGAGCAGCACTCTGGAGAATAATAAAAATAAGAGGTTGAATTAGATGTTTTAAATACATGGGTGTACAGGTTATGGCTGCCGCGGTATTGATTTTTTCCTTACCGCACAAATTAGCGAAGACATTCAAACCGCCACGGTAACCGCAATAAACAAAAAAAAATGTATGTTCAAATAGTTGGTTACCAAATAAACGTTTCGAATGCATTTATTTCTGTAGTAGTCTATTCTTTATAGCCTCTAGTGTCTAACGTTAAATGTCCAGTGTTGTCATTAAGAGCATGACTTTGCAGCAGGAATATTCGTTGAAAACAGCTGGTTACAGTAAAACTGCTGTTCTTGAAACTGCTGGTCGCGGTAGATAACGTTAACCAAATGCTTGGTTCAATAACCAACTAGGAATGAATTGACTGTGTGTCTTATCTATCTGCATAACAGATAATAACGTCATGGAATCGTTACTTTGTTCCACCCGGTGGCCAGCGAATTAACACCATCTAGTGATGGATTCGGTTATTACATTGGGCTCACTCAAGAGTTAAACTGCTCAGTGCTCAGCCCTATCGTTACATTAGCCAACAGTTTAATCCCTAACGTTATGTGTAGCTGGCTATCCTTCAACACATACCATAACACGGCCCAGGAGTACATTTCAGCTTATTCTACCAGGTGCCGAAAGAGAAAAAAACAGCCATTTACCATTTCAAGAATCATTATTTGTATAATTCTGTCTTTTGACAATAAATGCCTTCATGGCTTACCTCATTTGTGCATTTCGACTGTTGTTTTTAATGTACAATAGCCTATGTGCATTTTTGTAGTCCAGCTCCAGTATACTTCCTGGCAGACGCTCACACTTTGGTTTCCTGTCATGATTAATCACGTCATTCATTCATTAGACACGTACACTGTAAGATTTTTCACCGTAAAGTCACAATAAATTACTGGCAATATTTTGCATGACTTTTACAGTAAGATTCACAACAATTGACCGTGAATGGCTTCACATCAATGTGTTGTAATTTCTCAGTACTGGTAGTACAATACATTGTTGTAATTCCACAACTTCATACTGTAAGAAATTACTGTGATATCACATTATTTTGTTGTATATATATATATTACAACAATTTACTGTGTCTTCACAACATCAAATTGTAAGACATTTACTGTAATATCACGTTATTTTGTTGTATTAATATTACAACAAGTTACTGTGACTTCACAACTTCTAATTGTAAGAAATTAGTGTAATATCACATTATTTTGTTGTATTAATATTACAACAAGTTACTGTGACTTCACAACTTCTAATTGTAAGAAATTACTGTGATATCACAATATGTTGTTGTATATATATTACAACAATGTACTGTGACTTCACAACATCAAATTGTAAGAAATTGCTGTGATATCACATTATTTTGTTGTATTTATATTACAACAATTTACTGTGTATTTACAATAGCCTATGTGTATTTTTGTAGTCCAGCTCCAGTATACTCCTGAAGCTCACACTTTGGTTTCCTGTCGTGATTAATCACGTCATCCAATAGTATTTGACATGAAACTATTGTATGAGCTTCCTCCAGAAGTATACTGGCTAGGGACTATACAGTTATGCATGTCTATCATTGTAAATTGACAGTTATTTTGCCAAATTATTTATAATTATATAATATAATAATTATTATTATTCAATTATTTTGTTGGCAAGTCTGAAAAGTAATGCAAAAGACTTGCCAACAAAATTATTGAAAAATAATAATTATTATATTATATAATTATAAATAATTTGGCAAAATAACTGTCAATTTATTGTACTACCAGTACTGAGAAATTACAACACATTGATGTGAAGCCATTCACGGTAAATTGTTGTGAATCTTACTGTTAAAGTCATGCAAAATATTGCCAGTAATTTATTGTGACTTTACGGTGAAAAATCTTACAGTGTACGTGTCTAATGAATGAACAGTATATAGCAGACCTGGGCATTGTACGGCCCGCGGGCCGTATCCCGGCCCGCGAAAGATTGCATGATAATTTTTTTTTATTTTTTTAACTTTTTTTTTCATGTCAACGTTCACACGCACAATATACTCTTACCTATGATTTGACTTGATTCAACAACAAAGCAGTCGGGGCAAGCCGAAAACAGTCGAAAGTGTGGTTATTTGAAGTTTGGATTTCTTTTTTCACAACTGAGGTAGGTAGATTACATTTTTGGAGACTAAGGTCGCTTTCACACAGGGGCTGTTTGGTCCGGACTATCGGACCAGAATTCGATAGTCTGGTTTTTCGGGTTTGTGTGAATGCGCGTCGAACTCGGTCCGCGGACCAAACACACAAACTCTGGTCCGCCTGAAAACGTAGGTCTCGGTTCTCTTCATCGAACCAAACGCGGACCAAATATAGGAAGTGCAAAACAAGCACACTGCATCTCTCTCTCTCTCTCTCTCTCTCTCTCTCTCTCTCTCTCTCTCTCTCTCTCTCTCTCTCTCTCTCTCTATCTATCTATCTATCTATCTATCTATCTATCTATCTATCTATCTATCTATCTATCTATCTATCTATCTATCTATCTATCTAACTGTGCATCTTGGATAGAAGGAAGAAAAAACGCGGCTTATTATATTATTACCGAGGCGCTCTGCATTCACTGCAAAACAAGCACACTGTACACATATGGGCAGAAGACCAAATAAAACAGCTACTTGTGGGCACTCATAAAAACAACGCGGTGTACAAGTTGTTTAGCGAGAGGATGGTGGTAATGGGCTTCAATAGAACAATGGATCAATGTCACGTCAAAATAAACAACTCCGCCTCCTCTGATCTGGAGGGCTCGCAGTCCACACACAGACACACACGCGCGCGCGCACACACTGGCTCGGAGCCACACACACACATTTCCGTCCAATAGACGAGCGCCCTTTTCGACCGCGTGACATTGTTCAGAAAGTTCGGTGCGCCTGACAAATTGCTATGTGAACGCAGACGAACCAAATGAAGAATGCAACAATGCACCACTAGAACCGCACCGAGTCCACCAAAACTATATGTGAAAGCGACCTAAAGTACAGAAAAAGGATAGGCCTACCGTTGGGTACCGGTATCGATTCACAGGTACCGGTACCGTATCGGTTCAAATGTGAACGGTACCCATCCCTACTGAACACACAACTGCAGGGCAAGGGCATTTTTGCTCATGAAATGCATAGCCATGTGAAAGCCTTCATGACAAAGTTGCAATTAATTTCAAGGCAACTAGGCAGCAACAATCTCAAACACATGAAAACCCTGAAAGAAGTCAAACCATCAGCTGATCACCGGCACAGGTACTCCATGTTGGGAGCACTGCATGATGAATTTTCAAGGCGTTTTCAAGATTTCAAAAAGGTTGAGGATGAAATGCAGCTGGTTTCCTCTCCCTTTACCTGCAGTGTTGATAGTGCACCCACTGATGTTCAGCTTGAACTCATTGACCTGCAGTCTGATTCACTACTGAAAGAGCACTTTAAGTCAGCATCACTGCTAGAGTTCTACTCTGCTCTCAAGGAGGAGAACTTTCCAAACATGAGAAGACATGCTCAGAAGATGTTGGTTCTCTTTGGATCCACCTATATGTGAACAGACATTCACAGTCATGACGTTTACCAAGTCCAGGTACAGATCCTCTCTCACTGATGAACATCTGGCAGCTGTGCTTCGCATCTCCACCTCAGACATGCAACCTGACTTTGATGGACTTGTTAAAGCTCAACAGAGACTGGATTTATCACACTGAATGAAAATAAAAAGAGCTGAAGAACACTAAAATGTGGAAATATAACAAGTGAAATGGGACACTTGATCTTTTTTTTTTCTTTTTTTTTGCACAGTTCTGAAAACATTAAATGTTTAATATATGCATGTAAAGTAAAAAAGGCTACTGGGACACTTTTCTTTACACAGTTCAGTGACATGTCTTGTTTATTTTGGCTATAAGATGATGTGATGTCTTTAGAAAGCTAAGAAAATCCTTGTTTCAATAGTATATGAAACTCAAAATAATAACTTTATTTGTATAGCACTTTTTCATACATACCCTTTGTTATTAATGTTTCACATTTTGTTTATCATTTTGGAAATAAATTCTATTTGATAAAATGATATTTTTGAAAGCTAACCTCACCTTTTAATTGCCAAATAATAACATACACTCTTACCAGGGGTCAAAACAATGCCATTTACTGCTTTTTATATAGAAATAAAATGTATATTATGCATAATTGAGTTTGGAATTTTGGCCCGGCCCTCCAACATATTTTCAGTTGCTCATTCGGCCCCCCGGGAAAAATAATTGCCCACCCCTGGTATATAGGCTTATATTATTCTAATGACTTGTTTCATTAGGATTTAGTAGATAATATATGCTCTGCCCTACCTACGTACAGTAAGTACAGTACACATATTAAGGCCAACAGAGTCTGGCGTATCAGAGGACTGCATGGTGGACTGTACTATGTCTACGGGGCGGGCAGTGCAGTATATTTGCTGCTCTCCTAATAAAACAAGTCATGATTAGAATAATATAAGCCTATACTGCGTTCATTCATTACGCGAGTAGGCTATACAGTACTGCGCGTGCGTGTGTGTGTGTGTGCGCGCGCACCACAAGCTGTACTATATGATGACAATACAATTAATCTAATCTAATTTTGATCGGTTGCAAAGCGCTTCCTATCGGCAACCATTTTCACACGGCTGCATAGTCAGTTGCATTCTAATGAGCTGGACAGGTGTGTCTAACTATTGACTTTTTGCGATTTCATCTGCACACTTCCCTATTGGCTGCCTTATAAGGAGCTTCGGACGGGAGCGCGCGTTCATGTTTCAGAGCGGTGCAATTACTCATTGCGGTATCTCAGCTCAGACAGTTTGAGTCATTAAGACATCTTCCCAGCATGTTGAGGACTCAGAGTGAACTTGTCGTAGATTCTGTCTCAGTCGGTTCCAAGATAAGTCTTCCAAGAGAACTCTTTGGAAAATATTCGGGAATGAGACCCAATGTTTATAGGACACAAATATTATCAGTGCACTTACACATTGTGGGTTATTCTGATACATTCGTGCCCAAATTGACAATGGCAACCAAAGTTACACACACACATGGATGATGAACCTGACAATCAGGGCCGCCGCTAGGGGCATGCGAGCAGTGCGGTCGCACAGGGCCTTGCGAGAAGGGGGGCATCGCGAAAAAAATAAAATATAGAATAGAGCTTATAGAATGTTAACAATCACTTTCCATCACAGACTTAAAATCTAGTTTTGCTTACATGCTTATATATTTCACATTAGACACGTTTGTAGAATAGTGTTCCGGGCTCTGCGGCTCTGAAGATATACTATTGGTTTCATTCAATGACCCGTTTACATTTGTGCAAAGCATTTTGGGAGGACTAACACTAGGGGGAGCTGGTTGGCGTCGGTCTGGTAGTCGGTAGAGAGATGTGAAGAAGACCGGTATTATCCACGAGGGGAGGGGGTACAGGTACGGGGTCTATACGGCACTATCCACGGGAGCGAGTGGATGTCTTGGCCAAGAGCATCCTACTTTTGAAAACCAAATGTGCAGCATCGGAGCAGAAGAAATACCGCTGCGTGCCGTAAGCTTATCAATACCAAGTATAGTGATTAGGTTATGCCAAGACGAAGAGGACGTTCGGCAGATGGAATGAAGATGAAAGTTGTTGCATGTTAGAACGTTCAGTCAGACTAGCCATGTCGGCTAGTAGCTTAGCTAAAGGCAGGGACAGCTAACTAGCTAGCTAGCTAGCTACGTTATCGAGTGCTAACATGTGGCAGATAAACTAGGAACAGACTCCCAAGTTCATCCCAACGGGGGGGGGACAATATCATGGGACTGGTGAACTTTGTCATCTCCGCGGTCGTCTCCTTCCTCTTGGACCTGATTCTGCGTTAGGGTGAGTTTTTAATACAATCTATTCTGTTCCCGCCGTGGATCTCTCTCTCTCTCTCTCTCTCTCTCTCTCTCTCTCTCTCTCTCTCTCTCTCTCTTTCTCTCTCTCTCTCTCTCTCGCGCTCTCTCTCTCGTGCTCTCTCTCTTGCTCTCTCTCGCTCTCTCTCTTGCGCTCTCTCTCTCTCGCGCTCTCTCTCTCTCTCTCGCTCTCTCTGTCTCTCTCTCTCTCTCACTCGGTGTGTTGCATCGTGCAGTTTGTGACGTGTGTACTAAGCTTATAGAGTTCGATTCAAATAAGGCAAAACTGCAAATCTGCATGTCGTGCTTGAAAAATGAACCTGGCTTTAAGCTTGTTTATCAGGTTCCAGGGGTGTTTTATGCATTTTCCCTGTTACTGCCAGGTGTACGACTGTACAGGTGCATTGCCACTAAGCCTCGGGCAGCGTTATTATTTAAGAATATGTTGACTGTATGCCCAGCCTCGGGCAGCGCTATTATTTAAGAATACGTTGACTGTATGCACAAATAAAATTAAAATAATAATTAATTAATAATAATAAAAAAAAACGTTTAACCTTTAGGGGGGGGGGGGGGCTCGCGTTTAAATCTCGCACAGGGCCTTGCATTTCTCCCAGACGGCACTGCTGACAATCAACACACAGCTCATGGATACAGATAGCAGCGTCTTCTCCAAATTACGCGGCTGCCAATAATTTAGCTGACACTGAGCAATATCTTGCTAACGGTTTGGCTCTTCTCTTCGGAAGACCAGCCATCTTGAAGGCCTCTAACACCAAACTTATGAACATGACCCAGGCTTCCAAATATGAAGACAAAAAGTTTACAGTTGTAGCCCAGTTGTGATATGGTATGCTCTAACAGTTGATAATTCAACATTTTGGTTGTAAAGGCTTCTTCAAGACTGTAGTCAAACGTACAGCCAACTTCTAGGATGAGAACCTCTCTGTTATTCTCATTACCAGTGATGCCAGTAACGCGTTATTGTAATCTGATTACTTTTCCCCGAAAATAGTAATCTAACGCGTTAATCTTTAAAAGCCAGTAATCTGATTGCAGTTACTTGTCCAAGTGGCTGTGCATTACTATTTCGTTACTATCTCATTATAAATTCATAATGCAGGCGGAATGCAGTATTTTATTTCGTTTTCGACAGTCAAAAATACATTTTGAGCTGTTTTTCTTTTGGGAGTGACGTGGTGTGGCAGTGAAAGGGTTAAATACAAGAATGTGTCCCGCGGCGTGACTGGTCCCTCTGTCTTTGAGTGACTCTCCTTTGGTCCAATCACATTCCCCATCCACAGTCTGCGAATCAGAGGCAGAGTAGGGCGGGTCTTCACAGCACGTCATGTGACATATGCGCCAATCGTGTGACAGCAGGGCTCCGTCGTCGGAGAATTCCACCCCAAAACGCTTGGCAAAATTAAAAGTGAAACCGCAAGATGACTTTTGCGGTTTCTGTTCAGAATTCCACCCCAAAACGCTCGTCTAAACGTAGCCTCAGTAACTACTTCACGGCGGAGGAAACAAAATACTGTCTACCGCTAAAAACAGCACATCCAATTGCATTGAAAGCATCTGGAATCACAACACTAGCCGACGCTTCGACTAGGTACAGGAGGGTTGATGGTGGCAGAGCAAAAGCTCTTATTTGCCAGATTTACAGTTAATTTACATGTTAAAGAGAGACTGATTGTATGTTTATAGAGAGTAGGGCTGGGCGATATGGCCTAAATATGATATCACGATATTTTCTGACCTTTCGGCGATACACGATACGCATCACGATGTTTTTCTTTTTTTCCCCAAAATTCATTATGAGGCTTACCAAGACAGTATTTGAGTTTGCAAGCTAACATTAAAGACAAAATAAAATACCCATGCATTTAGCATTTTTATATTATATATTAGATTTAGATTATTGGATTATTAGATTATATATTGCATATATTTAGCAATGAGATATTATATGATTTAGATATGAAATATGATGAATTGAAAATGGGGGACCCTGATGTAAACAAGACGAAAGTCTTTCTCTGGTCTGCATCCTCCAGTCCGCTGTTGACTGTTGTTGTATTGAGCTGTACTGTATTGTACCCATGCTGCAATCTTTTAATAACGTTCTCATTCATTCAGTCGGCAAACAGAATCATTTTGATTGACAGTCGCGTCTGCCAATTACGTCACATCGCTTGCACCCGCCCTGCTGTTCTTAGCACCAATCGGAAAGCGCGTATTTATTTTTTACTTCCGCCATGGAGAGCTCAATGACAATAACAATGGCAGCTCGCCGCGTCCGACGTTTAGCTTTTAGCTCCGCAGAAGGACTAAACGACTGGAGGCATAATGATTTTACTGCAAAGGATGTAATAATAAAAGCCTTTCCATACATCTGTCTGATTGAAAACTTTATTAACAGACCGCAGAATGGGCACAACTGAGTCAGCACGGGCTGAGATATGAACGAGCTTGCTATATCTAGGTCGACCTCGGTCGGCACTATGTAAATACGCTGATGTTATTGAAAGTGTAACTATATAGAGACCTCTGAACAGGTCCTGCATTATTATTATTATAACGTTAATGCCACAACGAATGCCTTTGTTATCATAAGTAGTCACTTTTGATGCAGTAGTGTGTGTGTGGGGGCGGCGCTGTTCAAAAGTGTCAACGTGTGGACCAGATTGACGCGACACAAGCCTCTTGGGCAAAACATCACGATATCCACGATACGTTTAAAAAGTGTATCGTTAATGAACTGTACCCGATATTTATATAATATCGTCATATCGCCCAGCCCTAATAGAGAGACATTTATAAAAACAATTTAATAGTTACAGTTGATATAATTGAATAGTTCAGCCTGCATTTGTTAGATGTGATACACTGGTTTTGTAAAACCACTGGCTGGCTGCTCTAATGCTGTGAGCATCATAGACTGTTGCTTTACCATACTTGATGGTACAGAAGCTGAAGCACTAGTTTAACAATTTACGTTATGTGCAGAGAAACAAGTTAAAAATAATTTATGCACTTTCAATAAAGCGTTTAAAAAAAACGGTTGGGGGAACGACGACGACTTCGTAACCTAGTTACTTTCAAAGTAACTAAGTTACTCTGATAATCAAGTAATCAGTAAAGTAACTTAGATTACTTTTTAAAGGAGTAATCAGTAATCAGATTACTTTTACAAGTAATCTGTGGCATCACTGGTCACGACTCACAAAACAACACCGAGTCCCAGAGTTCAACGAGGCGTAGAGCAGGAAGGGGTCAGAGAGAGAGAGAGAGAGAGAGAGAGAGAGACGGGGGGAGAGAGAGGGAGAGAGAGAGAGAGAGAGAGAGAGAGAGAGAGAGAGACAGAGAGACAGAGACAGACATATTGAGAGACAGACAGACATTGGGTGAGCAAAACAAAACAAGTAAAATAACATTATGACTTAATAAATAGAATGACTTCAAGTCAAGTCAATACAAGAGTTTTAATTGTCACGGCATACAGGTATACAATGAAATGCGGGTGGTCTTGCCCGCAACGATGTGCAATACAGTGGTACATATAATAGAATCAAAAGAAGAAAACAACATTGTGCAGTAACAGGTAACAGGTAACATGGAGTGACATCTCGGTATCTGTACATAGTTATTTACAGAGCATATGGGACATGCTAGTTAGCTTTGGTAGTGCAATACACTGTTCCTGTTATTCTAATTTAAAGTGTCCTTTCCTTTGGCCATAAGTGTGCGTGTGTGCGACATGAGTGTGTGCCCGCTCATGTTAAAGTGTTAGTGGCTGCTCGTGTGTGAGCGTGCACAGTGTGCGTGTCGTGTGTGTGTTCATGTGTGCTTGTGTGTGGACAGTTCAATGTTCTGAGCACTCAATGTTCATTGTTCATGGCTCTGATGGCCTGGGGGAAGAAGCTGAGCCTAAGCCGCTCTGTCCTAGTAGCTGGGGTTCGCAGGCGTCTGCACCTCTTGTTGTATAGAACCTGCAGGGGGGGTAGTGCAATACCCGTGGTACGCTCGGCTGAGCGCACCACTCTCTGTAGGGCCTTCTTGTCCTGTGCCGTGCTGTTTCCATACCAGGCAGTGATGTTTCCGGTCAGGATGCTCTCTACAGCTCCTGAGTAGAAGGACTGGAGTATCTTTCCCGATACTCTGAACTTCCTTAACTGTCTCAGGTGGTAGAGGCGCTGTTTCGCCTTCTTTACTACTGTGTCTATGTGTGTTGACCATGTCAGGTCCTCTGAGATGTGGACCCCCAGGTACTTAAAGCTGCTCACCCTGTCCACGGTAGCCCCGTTAATCATCAGTGGTGTGTGCGTCTCCTGCTGTCCTCTCCTATAATCCACGATCAGCTCCTTGGTTTTACCAATGTTCAGGAGCAGGCTGTTGTCCTGGCACCAGCGTTCCAGTACCTCAACCTCCTCCCGGTAGGCCTTCTCGTCGTTGTCCGAGATCAGCCCCACCACCACCGTGTCATCTGCGAACTTTACTATGGAGTTGGAGCTGAACTTGGCCACACAGTCATGTGTGTAGAGTGAGTACAGCAGGGGGCTCAGAACACAGCCCTGGGGGGACCTGATGCTCAGGGTGATGGTGTTGGAGGTCTGACCCCCCACCCTGACTGCCTGGGGTCTTTCGCTCAGAAAGTCCAGTACCCAGGCGCTCAGGGCGGAGCTCAGACCTAGCTCGATCAGCTTGTCCACCAGTCTGGTGGGGACTATGGTGTTGAACGCTGAGCTGACTTGATGGGAGAACAGAAGCAATAATAATAATATAACTCACACGTCCTCGGTGTAGAAGCAGTGAGCTCGCTGCTGTATCAGAGTCATAATAATAATAATATAACTCACACGTCCTCGGTGTAGAAGCAGTGAGCTCGCTGCTGTATCAGAGTCATAATAATAATAATAATAATAATAATAATAATAATAATAATACTAATAATAATAATCATAATCATAATAATAATAATAATAATAATAATATAACTCACACGTCCTCGGTGTAGAAGCAGTGAGCTCGCTGCTGTATCAGAGTCATGATAATAATAATAATAATAATAATAATAATAATAATAATAATAATAATAATAATAATAATAATAATAATAATAATAATAATATAACTCACACGTCCTCGGTGTAGAAGCAGTGAGCTCGCTGCTGTATCAGAGTCATAATAATAATAATAATAATAATAATAATAATAATAATAATAATAATAATAATAATAATAATAATAATAATAATAATATAACTCACACGTCCTCGGTGTAGAAGCAGTGAGCTCGCTGCTGTATCAGAGTCATAATAATAATAATAATAATAATAATAATAATAATAATAATAATAATAATATAACTCACACGTCCTCGGTGTAGAAGCAGTGAGCTCGCTGCTGTATCAGAGTCATAATAATAATAATAATATAACTCACACGTCCTCGGTATAGAAGCAGTGAGCTCGCTGCTGTATCAGAGTCATAATAATAATAATAATATAACTCACACGTCCTCGGTGTAGAAGCAGTGAGCTCGCTGCTGTATCAGAGTCATAATAATAATAATAATAATAATATAACTCACACGTCCTCGGTGTAGAAGCAGTGAGCTCGCTCGTAATTTCGTTACGCATATGGACCGCCCTTCCAACTGAAAATGTCAGGATAGAATAAAAATGTTAGGTAAAGAGAGAGAGATGCCCCATATTCCATTGCAGTTTGCACGGCCTCCTCAGCGTGCCTCTCCGCGGACCTATATATTTTATGCATAGCGTGGGTGGTGATGATGATGATGATGATAGAAACCGTTGTGGCGCATACAGTTGAATGCTGGTATTACACTCACTGAGGGACACGAAGAAGTCAAGTCCGATCGGATTTGGGAATCTCAAATACAAATCGGGATTGGAATAAAAAATGCATTTATATTAAACAATACAGAATATACAGCACTTCTTGGGGTCTGTAGGGTAAGCACTTATTCCCTCCGCCCTGAACATTTATGGAGATGTATGGGCCTTTTAAGTCAGTGATAAAAGTTTCTTTCAAGGATAAGTGAGCTCCTGCACTGATTATTATAGTTCAATATTCAATATTTGATCACCAAAACCCCCCAAAAAGCATAAAAAGTCCCCTCCCGCCCAAAAAGGGCAGCCAAAAATAGCACAGGCCCAGTGCCCTTTTCAGCCTTTGAGCACCTGCCCTGTAACGTTCTGGATCCTATCCTCCTTAGGATAGTATCCTACTGTCTACCTGGGTTACTTCCTGTTGTTTTGGGTTCACCTTGTATGTCACCACTGATTTGCTGTCTACACTAATTGTCTGTCACACCTGGGTGCTGTCATTGGATGTCAGACTGCTGTCACTTATTGACAGCGTGGAATGTTTGGTATGTGCCTATTTAATGTTTGCTCTATCTCTGTCATTTGCTAGAGCTTCACCTAACACTACGGACAAGATTGCAGCTGGAACAAAGCGCTGACCTAAGTTCTCTCTCTCTGTACTTGAATACTCTTACCCTTGTAATAAACAGTGGAACCTGTTTTGGAAGAGTAACCTATTCTCTGTCTCATTCTTCTCGACAACTTGGAACTCACTTACCTCGTTCGTAACACCTGCCCCTCTAAAGTCCTGTGCATGTCCCTGGTCATACTAACTCATTGGCAGAGGTAGCGGGTGGAAGTCGATGGGTGGGGATTTGGACGTTATGGACAGCGACTCCTACAGGTCGGTTGGGGGACGCCTGCACAGCAGAGACAGGAAGTGGCGGGTGCAGCGTGAGCCTCCCACACGTTACACCTCGCCACTGAGAGTCCGCGCTGGCAGGTGAAAAGATGCGACAGGCTGCCTCCTCATGTATCGGAGGGGACACGTGATGCAAGGCTTCTATCCTCCCTACCAGTGGGGGGCATAGTCAAGCAACGTTCAAGACAGGGGAGGGAGAATTGGAAACTCGAAATTGGGATGGGAGAAAAATAGAAAATACGGAGAAAAAGTGGATAAAAAAAAATATAAATGTTTTGACATCTGTATCACACATTTTGGTCGTGTGCTAGCCTAGCAGCTTTCTGGTCCTCCATATTTGAGCTCTACTCAGAGGAGCTAGCTTGCAGGTCGGATACTTGAACCCTTTCACTGCCACACAACAGCCGGTTAACCCTTTCACTGTGACAATACAGAAGGTTAGCCCTTTACTATCACACAACCGACGGCGATGCTCCATCATTAGCATCATTAGCTGTCATGTGGCAGTGAAAGGGTTAACCATGTCATTTTCTGGGACTTGTTGGTGTTCTCTCTCGGGGGATTCTGATCTGACTAGAAGCACATCTGAACTGTATTGCCATTTGCTTACTCCTCCCTTCTAGCAAGGCGTCTCATTCTTCTGAACTGGAAAAATGATCGTCCTCCCTCAGGTGGATTTGTGATGTTATGTATTGTTTAAAAGTGGAAAAGATCAAATACACATTGCAGGGATCAAGTGGAAAGTTTGATGTGGTGCGGCAGCCCTTTATTTCTCAGGTGGAACGGTTGACTATGTCTCTCGTCTCCTGAGATAATGACACTGAATTGTATTGTAACGGTTTTGTATTGAAGTGCTCTGTGAACTGTTTTTATGTTTTCTTGGTTTTGTTTTGTGTGTGCTTATGTTTGATACGTCTGTAATGTCTACTGTAACGTCTAAAACTTGAAAAACACATTGACTAAAAAATAAATATATAAAAAACATAACAATCTTACATTGTAAAAATACTGTTAATTGTTTGACATGCATGCAAATAAAGCACATTTGAATTTAATAGAGAGAGAGAGTACAGTATAGTATCTTTTTACATTAGAAGTACAGTATAGTATCTGTTTACAGTAGAAGTACAGTATAGTATCTTTTTACATTAGAAGTACAGTATATTATCTGTTTACAGTAGAAGTACAGTATAGTATATTTTTACAGTAGACATACAGTATAGTATATGTTTACAGTAGAAGTACAGTATATTATCTGTTTACAGTAAAAGTACAGTATGGTATCTGTTTACTAACCAAGCTAACCTGAACCAAGCTAACGTGAACCAAGCTAAACTTACCTGAAATAGTCACTGCAGTCACACAGGAGGGCCTTGTGGGCATTAAACTCAGTGCTGTTGACTTTAATAACCACATCACAGAGCCTTCCGTCCAGACGCAGCTCATTAAGGATTGTACAGGACATTGTTTCCTTTTCCATGTGGGGATTTTAAATTGTATCTACAGAATATATTCAAGCTTACAGACAAGTAACCGGAAATAACAAGTGATATCTTCACTTGGTCTTCTGAGATATGAGAGCTTCTGAGAGAATTGTTGAATATACTGTACACAAATGTTCTAGAATGTTTGATTATGACATCATACTGTGACATCACAAATGTTCTAGAATGTTTGATTATGACATCATACTGTGACATCACAAATGTTCTAGAATGTTTGATTATGACATCATACTGTGACATCACAAATATTCTAGAATGTTCTATTATGACATCATACTGTGACATCACACCGGAACATGTTTTGAGTTGAATAATATAAATAATATGTTGACATTAAAAAAGAACAAATAAAATGATAAAAGAAACTACATAAAACAATGATACAAATTATAATAAAATATGTAAGTAAAATGTATAGAAATAAAGAAAAATAAGACAATGAAATAAAGATAATAATTCATTTAAAAGCTATTTTAAAAAGGTAAGTTTTGAGCAGTGCCAACCGAGTCTGTTTTCCTAACAGACTTGGGGTCTGTAGGGTATGCACTTATTCCCTCCCCCCTGAACATTTATGGAGATGTATGGGCCTTTTAAGTCAGTGATAAAAGTGTCTTTCAAGGATAAGTGAGCTCCTGCACTGATTATTATAGTTCAATATTCAATATTTGATCACCAAAACCCCCAAAAAAGCAAAAAAAGTCCCCTCCCGCCCAAAAAGGGCCGCCAAAAATAGCACAGGCCCAGTGCCCTTTTCAGCCTTTGAGCACCTGCCCTGTAACGTTCTGGATCCTATCCTCCTTAGGATAGTATCCTACTGTCTACCTGGGTTACTTCCTGTTGTTTTGGGTTCACCTTGTATGTCACCACTGATTTGCTGTCTACACTAATTGTCTGTCACACCTGGGTGCTGTCATTGGATGTCAGACTGCTGTCACTTATTGACAGCGTGGAATGTTTGGTATGTGCCTATTTAATGTTTGCTCTATCTCTGTCATTTGCTAGAGCTTCACCTAACACTACGGACAAGATTGCAGCTGGAACAAAGCGCTGACCTAAGTTCTCTCTCTCTGTACTTGAATACTCTTACCCTTGTAATAAACAGTGGAACCTGTTTTGGAAGAGTAACCTATTCTCTGTCTCATTCTTCTCGACAACTTGGAACTCACTTACCTTGTTCGTAACACCTGCCCCTCTAAAGTCCTGTGCACGTCCCTGGTCATACTAACTCATTGGCAGAGGTAGCGGGTGGAAGTCGATGGGTGGGGATTTGGACGTTATGGACAGCGACTCCTACAGGTTGGTTGGGGGACGCCAGCACAGCAGAGACAGGAAGTGGCGGGTGCAGCGTGAGCCTCCCACACGTTACACCTCGCCACTGAGAGTCCGCGCTGGCATGTGAAAAGATGCGATAGGCTGCCTCCTCGTGTATTGGAGGGGACACGTGATACAAGGCTTCTATCCTCCCTACCAGTGGGAGGATAGAATGCATAGTCAAGCAACGTTCAAGACAGGGGAGGGCGAATTGGAAACTCGAAATTGGGATGGGAGAAAAATAGAAAATAAGGAGAAAAAGTGGAGAAAAAAGAAATATAAATGTTTTGAGCTATGGAACCAGCTTCCCCTGGAGATCCGATCTGCCCCCTCGCTGGAGACATTTAAGGCCCGTCTAAAAACCCACTTCTATTTCCTGGCCTTCAATAAACCCTGATTCTCCCACACCCTAACTCACACACCATGTAATTTTATCCTGCCCCCTCCCTCTTGTATCTCTTCTTATACTCCTCTGTCCCCTGTGTGCTACTGTACTTTGTGTTCCCCTATTCGTGTGTTGTCCTACTGTCCTATTCTCTGAATGTACTGTCTTGTCCTGCTGTGCCTTTTGTATTTGTGTATTTTATATTAGGACATTGATTTTAAGCTTTGATTGTACAGCACTTTGGTTGGCTCTTGTGCTTTTAAACGTGCTATATAAATAAATTACTTGACTTGACTTGACTTGTATCACACATTTTGGTCGTGTGCTAGCCTAGCAGCTTTCTGGTCCTCCATATTTGAGCTCTACTCAGAGGAGCTAGCTTGCAGGTCGGATACTTGAACCCTCTCACTGCCACACAACAGCCGGTTAACCCTTTCACTGTGACAATACAGAAGGTTAGCCCTTTACTATCACACAACCGACGGCGATGCTCCATCATTAGCATCATTAGCTGTCGTGTGGCAGTGAAAGGGTTAACCATGTCATTTTCTGGGACTTGTTGGTGTTCTCTCTCGGGGGATTCTGATCTACCAGAAGCACAGCTGAACTGTATTGCCATTTGCTTACTCCTCTCTTCTAGCAAGGCGTCTCATTCTTCTGAACTGGAAAAATGATCGTCCTCCCTCAGGTGGATTTGTGATGTTATGTATTGTTTAAAAGTGGAAAAGATCAAATACACATTGCGGGGATCAAGTGGAAAGTTTGATGTGGTGCGGCAGCCCTTTATTTCTCAGGTGGAACGGTTGACTATGTCTCTCACCTCCTGAGATAATGACTCTGAATTGTATTGTAACGGTTTTGTATTGAAGTGCTCTGTGAACTGTTTTTATGTTTTCTTGGTTTTGTTTTGTGTGTGCTTATGTTTGATACGTCTGTAATGTCTACTGTAACGTCTAAAACTTGAAAAACACATTGACTAAAAAATAAATATATAAAAAACATAACAATCTTACATTGTAAAAATACTGTTAATTGTTTGACATGCATGCAAATAAAGCACCTTTGAATTTAATAGAGAGAGAGAGAGAGAGAGAGAGAGAGAGAGAGAGAGAGAGAGAGAGAGAGAGAGAGAGAGAGAGAGAGAGAGAGACAGTACAGTACAGTATACACACTAAAAGAGATGGGTCAATTCTATAACCCAATTTCTTGGTTAATCGTGTTGGGTTAAAATTATGGGTTCATTCTCTGAGCATAACCATTATTTGGGTTATTGAGATTTAATTTTGACCCAATTTTGACCCAATTTGTGAGTTATAATAATTATGGGTCAATTTTCCGAGACATAACCCATGTGTTGGGTCAGAGAGCTGGGTGTTTCCGCCGGGATCTGCAAAACTACACCCCTCCCACACTGGGAACTATCGTAAACGCCTTTTGTTCCAGTCAGTCAGAGGGTCACGTTCACAGTCAACACGGTCCCACATTCACAGTCAACACGGTTCAACAGACCCTCTTCACGATCACGGAATAGACTTCACTGACTCAAGGTAAGATCTCGTTTCGTTAGCACAGTATTTATATCTCAACCCATCCATTGTGCCTATTGCGTCGTGTTAACCATGCACTGTGAACGTTGTGGAACTAAATTAGCTAGCTCTTCACAGCTAGAACCGGTAGCTAGGTAACCAGGCTTTGGGCAAACAGTGACCTCCTGCTTTATCTCCACACTATTGTTCTCTAAAGGGTCACAAGTCTGTATGCAAAGTTAAGTTCAAGTTTCTTTAATAGTTGTCATACAGAAGTACAGAATACTTTTATACAAAATGCTTCTTACTGTTACGCTCCAGAGACTGTGCAAGACAAGATAAGTATGAAATAAAATAACATAGTATAGCATGTAAATTAGAAGTAAAAAAAATGAGGTCACAGTGTTCAGTATAGACATATGTACAATGTTCGATGCAGAATAGACGTAACTGAGTTACCATATAATATACAATACTGTGCAGTGTACTAATATACAATACTATATAGTGCAAGGCAGAAATGGGATGAGGTGCAATTTAGGTACAATTTACAGTAGGTGTACGAGTTGTAGTGCAAATCCTTTATCAATAAATATAAAGTGTGTTTGTGTGATCTAAAGTGTGGAGAGTGGGTGCTGCAGTGTGTTGTTTGTTTAAGTGAGTGTGTGCGTGTGGGTGTGTGTGCTGTGTGCATTTGATGGTTGTTGCATAGTGTTTATTGTTCGTTTAGCAGCCTGATGGCCTGGGGATAGAAGCTTCTTCTGAGTCTTTCTGTGCTCGCCTTAAGACTCCGGTATCGCTTGCCTGACCGCAGCAGTTCAAAGAGGCAGTTGTTCGGGTGGCTCGAGTCCTTAATAATTATCTTAGCCTTCCCCTTGCACCGCTTGTTGTAAATGTTCTGGAGGGTGGGAAGCCCCCCTCCAATTGTGCGTTCGGCTGAACGTGTCACTCTTTGTAGTCTGCTACGGTCTTGTGCAGTGCTATTCCCAAACCAGGAGGTGATGTTGCCAGTCAGGATGCTCTCTATTGTACATGAGTAGAAGTTCCTAAGGATCTTCTGACTGACTTGGAACTTCCTTAGGCGCCTGAGGAAGTAGAGGCGTTGTCGTGCCTTCTTCACAACACTGTCAATGTGTGTGGTCCATGTCAAATCCTCGGATATGTGGGCTCCGAGGTACTTGAAACTGTTCACTCTCTCAACCGGTGCCCTGTCGATGCTGAGGGGGCTGTAGTCCTTGACCCCCGACCTCCTGAAGTCCACAATCATCTCTTTTGTTTTGCTGACGTTCAGGGAGAGGCAGTTCTCCTGACACCACTGTGACAGGTTCTCTACCTCTTCCAGGTAGGCCCTTTCGTCGTTGGCAGAGATCAGGCCCAACACTACTGTGTCATCAGCAAATTTGATGATGGTGTTGTTGTTCCGCTGTGCTACGCAGTCATGTGTGTACAGGGAGTAGAGGAGGGGGCTCAGAACACAGCCCTGGGGGGCCCCTATGTTGAGCGTGATGGATGAGGAGGTGCAGTTGCCTGCTCTTACCACCTGGGGTCTGCCCGTCAGGAAGTCCAAGACCCACTGGCAGAGGTCATAGTTCAAGCCCAGGTCCCTGAGCTTGGCTATGAGTTTGGAGGGGACTATGGTATTGAATGCTGAGCTGTAGTCGATGAACAGCATTCTCACATAGTTCCCCTGCCTCTTGTCCAGGTGTGATGCTGCTGTGTGCAGCACATGGGCTATGGCGTCCTCCGTGGACCTGTTGGGGCGATATGGAAATTGCAGAGGGTCCAGGTTGATGGGGAGGGAGGAACAGATGTAGCCCTTCACTAGCTTCTCAAAGCACTTCATGGCTATGGAGGTGAGGGCTACAGGGCGGTAGTCGTTGAGGCAAGCGGGCGTAGATTTTTTGGGTACAGGGATGATGGTGGACTTCTTCAGACAGGTGGGGATGACAGCCTGTTCCAAGGACAGGTTGAAGATGTCAGTGAATACCGGGGCCAGTTGGTCGGCACAGACTTTTAGGACGCGGCCGGGGATGCCGTCCGGTCCTGCTGTCTTCCTGATATTCACTTTTTTAAAGATCCGTCTCACCTCATGCTCTGTTACCCTGAACACTGAGTCTCCATCAGCAGACCCCCCCCCCCCCCCATTGCCGTGGTTTGTAGGCTGGTGTTTTTATTCACAGCCTCAAACCTCGCATAGAAGGAATTGAGATCATTTGCTAAGGAGATGTCACTGTTCAGTTTGAGGGAGGTGCCTTTGTAATCTGTCATTGTTCTGAGGCCCTGCCACATGCCTCTAGAGTCAGCCTGTTCAAACTGAAGTTCAACTTTATCCCTGTAACGCCGTTTTGCCTCTATTACTGCTCTCCTGACGTTGTATCTTGCCATCTTGTGTTCTTCCATGTTGCCTGTCACCAGCCCGGTGTTGTATGCTGATGTGCGCACTTTCAGAGCCTCACGGACGGATTTGTCTACCCAGGGCTTTTGATTTGGGTAGATTTTAATTGTGGTGGAGGGGATTGTTTCTTCTACCAGAGTACATACATAGTCAAGCACCGTTTCAGTGTATTCGTTAATATTGGCTGTGTTATCACGGAATACACTCCAGTCTGTGCATTCAAGTGCAGCTTGGAGTGACTCCTCTGACGTCACGGTCCAACGCTTAACCTCTCGCGAGACCACCAGCGTTCGCTTGAGACTTTGTTTATACTTTGGCAAAAGAAAAATGGCGGCGTGATCGGACTTACCGAATGGACTAAGAGCCTGTGACTTGTACCCATTCTTAAATTGCGAGTATACATGGTCTAATATGTTCTCGCCTCTGGTGGGACAGGTCACATGCTGATAGAAATTCGGCAACACCTTTTTAAGACGCGCGCTGTTGAAATCGCCTAGAACCACAATGGCAGCGTCAACGTTTGCTGTCTGGAGTTTGTTTACCTCGTCGTGAAGTTTTGAAAGTGCGGTCCCAGTGCTCGCGTGTGGTGGGATATACACTCCGATGAGTATGATGGACGTCAACTCTCTCGGAAGAAAGAAGGGTCGACATTTGATCGCAATAAACTCCAGGGCCCTCATTCATCAACGTGGACGTAGAACTTGACCTACTTCCACACGTAAGCACGGAATGTAGAACTAGCGTACGCACAGGGAAGTCGGCATTCATCACACGTGCGTACGCAGGCTCTATGGTCCTCCGTGTTGATGAATACCACTTTGTTCTACCATCAATGCTCGTGCATGATTATCCATATATGGTCATGAAAATGAGGAAACACCCCCCATGGGATGTGAAATAATGGACGGACCCGAGCGGAACCCTGAGAAACTCCACGAAGATTGTTCACTGCGTATTGTGGGATAAATAAAAGGCGGACTCGTAAACGGTGATGTCAGATATCAACGGCTCCCTAAGACCATTGCTGCAATTCTGCCTGGACAGCTCAAAATACTAATAAAGACCGTTCGTTGACCACTGTTTGGCGTTGGTTGTGTGTCATTATAACCGTGCTGTAATATGAATGCCTTTATTAGTTGTGTTCGATTGGCTATATGATTTTTAGATGCATCTATTTTGTTGTCGGCTAATAAAGACCGCGCTGGAATATGACTGCCTTTTCCCGTGTTGTTTGATTAATACCCCAGGGATTAAAGTTCTCCTCAATTTGATTCCAAATCGCGATGGATCTCCCGTCAATCTTCTACCTGCTGCATATGATTTCTAGAGGCATACTACAATCTATTTTGATGTCAGTATTGGGTAGCCTATATAAACAATATAATACGAGAGCATATACAAGAACAATGAATCTCACTGCATGTATGATAGCCTGCCTTTCAATACATGAACTTGAATTCCATCATGTCTGTGTGCGGGTCACTGCGGGAACTCACAAGGCTGTTGTCACAATGTAAATAAGAACGTGCACTGAAAAGTTACAGTATGTAGTTGGTTGATCATTTGTATGACAGTCAGTAAACCCTTGCAAAAAGTATCCGTTTCATTTAATGAATTGAAAACATTCAGCATCGCCTTCCTCCCGGCATCCAGCAATAACATGTATCAGGCAAATGCGCATCGCAACATTGACTGAGTGGAATCCCTTTCTATTCACATAACTGCATTTGTGATGGAGCTTTGACAGCTACAGTAACAGTCTATTGGTCGATCCATCTCCAATATCACGATGGACCGTGCCGCGGTGGCAAAGACGTACCCGAGGGTGGAGAGGATCTTGAATGAATTCCATCATCATATATATGTTGTGTGTCTGTCCACTATGTTTGTTACTTTGTTATTCCCCCCCCCCTATCTATGTAAAGCGACCTTGGGTCTCTTGAAAGGCGCTATATAAAATGAAGCTATTATTATTATTACTATTATTATTATTATCATCACATCTGTGCGGGAGCTCACAAATAGACTGTTAGTCTCAGTGAAGTTTCAACGGAGGTCATCTATTCTAACCAACAAATTGAAGTAGAAAGCATTTCGTGACCAATCTTATTTGGAAACATGACACACATAATAATTAGCTTTTTATTTGAAACAATATCTAATCGCGTTTGGAGGTTGGTGTTTTGCGTCTGCCCCCCCCCGTGCCAAACAAGCAGGCCAACCTCTTGTTCGCGTGTGAGCCCGTTATAATTACACTACTGTCGCTATTTTGCAATGAACTATAATGAATTACGGGTCATACAGAAGTTGAACACTAATGCACGGAAGCTTATTTCCGCCTTGGAACTAATGCAGGACTGAGGAGTGCTTATGCGTAGTAACGATCTTCTACCACTGGGAGCTAGGTACGCCAGGTCTGACCTGTGCGTAGATGTACGCACGAAGTCAAGTTCAAGTTGAAGTTGATGAATCCCACTCTTTGCTTAGAAATGATCGTATGCACAGGGTAAGCACAGATCTGTGCGTAGAACACGTTGATGAATGAGGGCCCAGGTCTGGGGAGCAGTGGTTAGACAATTCCTTTGCGTTGCCTATATCGCACCACTCCTTGTTTATCATGAAGGCAATGCGTCTTTGTAATGATTTTCTTGCCAAATTATCTAAGGATCTAAGTTGACGACTGGGGTCCAACCTGAAGATTAATCATATTTAAGGACAGCATAATTTGAACACAAGCAAATTATACTACAGGTACAATACAGTACGGCTCAATACACACAATTGTTAAGGGGATGCAGACCAGAGAAAGACGTTTGTCTTGTTTACATCAGGGTCCCCTATTTGTCATGCACTTGTCCTAATATACTTGTCATGCACTTGTCCTAATAAACTAACCAACACTGTAGCACTCAACACTTTGATGAGCATTGTTACTCAGCTGATAGAGTTGTGCCCTTCCTGCTGTCTTGTTGTACAGAACTTGTACGTTGCTTTGGATAAAAGCGTCAGCTAAATGACTAAATGTAAATGTAATGTAAATGAGGTGATGGCAGAGAGAGGGGGATGAGAAGGAAGCTGGCTGCCATCCTGGAGAATCCCTCCCACCCCCTCTACAGACTCCACTCCCTCTACAGACTCCTCCCCCTCTACGACGAGCTAGTCAAGATGAGAAGCACGTTCAGTCACAGACTCATACCCCCCTGACACTCAACTAACCGCCTCGGCCAGTCCTTCATACCAGCGGCCATCAGGCTCCACAACAGTTGGCAGGGACTGCGGCCAGACATCCAACTACAACTACTAGGAACCTAAAAGGACAATAATACTACCTTATGCATACCGCATCTTATGTGAATACTGTTTGATTGATTGATTGAAAACTTTATTAACAGATTGCAGAATGGGTACAGTACAGTACAGCTCAATACATACAATTGTTAAGGGGATGCAGACCAGAGAAAGACTTTCGTCTTGTTTACATCAGGGTCCCCCATTTTCAATTCATCATAACATATATGACACAGACAACATACAGATAGACAGTATTGCTACATCTATACATTTATGACGTATCAGATTTGCAAATACAGTACTGTTTGTGATACAAAAAGTGTCCAGAAAAGAGTGTATATACATTTGACGTAGAAACTGTACATTGGAGGAGGTTGGGTAGGTGGGGTGGGGTTGGGTGGGTGGGGGAGGGGGGGGGGGGGGTGGGGGGACTGTACATTGGAGTTGGGGGGGGGTTGGGTAGGGGGTGGGGGACACTGTACACTGTACATTGGAATACTGACAAAGCCATACTTGGCTGTGATACTGTGAATACTGTATATTTCAGTTAGTTAGTTAGTTCATTATATTGATTTGTTGTATTGTTTACACTGCTTGTTTGTACGACCTCCCCTCCCCCTCCCCATGCTGCTATGATGCCTGAAGGGGATCAATAAAGGAATATCTTATCTTATCTTAGTCTAGATGAAGACTAAGAGGATCCCCAGATTTAATGTTTGAATGAAAAGAGAAATAGAACAAATACAAAATAGATGGTGAATGACTTCCGGTTTGAGAACAGGATGTAGCAGTCACGTTGGTCAAGAGCTCCGATGCCGTTCATGTTAATTTCGCTTCAAAACCCACTTTTTACAACACTAATGTGTTTAAACCTCGACGTATATTAACTAGAATAGAATAGATCTTTATTTGTCATTGTTGGTACAACGGAAATTTGTTAGGAACATCACCACTGGCATACAAACATAAGATATAGCATGTGCAAAATAATAATGTCAATAATAATAGTAATATAGTAATAAAGTATCAATGTCCCAATGTCCTCAATATATAACATACCATCATTGTCCCAAGTGCATTTAGTGCTAGTGCAAATACATTAATAAATATAAATATTTCAGTCCAGTGAGTTGATGGAAGGAGGGGGGGGGGGGGGCGTTGACTTGCAAAGGATGAAATATTGTATAGTGCAGCAATGCAAGTCCGGTTCACAGTTATTGTTGTAATGTCACCGGGGGTGGGATGCGGGGGGGGGCAAGTTGATGTTCGTCGTTGAGCATCCTGACAGCCCGTGGGTAGAGGCTGTTGGTCAGACTGCTGGTTCCGGACTGGATGGATCTGTACCTTCGACCAGAGGGCAGCAGTTGAAAGAGATGGTGTGCTGGGTGGTACTGGTCCTGTAGGGTGGTATTCACACGCCGTAGGCAGCAGGAGGTAAAGACTGTGGGGATATCCGCGAGGCTAGCTCCAGTGATCCTCCTCGCAGCCTTGACCACTCTGTGGAGGGCCTCCTTCTCTGCCCTGGTGCAGCCAGTAAACCACACCAGTAATCCGTACGTGAGTACACTCTCTACTGCGCAGTGGTAGAAGTTGGCCATCAGTCCCTGTGGGAGTTTAGCCCATTTAAGCTTCCTGAGATAGAAAAGGCGCTGCTGTGCTTTGCCCACAGCAGATTTGATTTGATTTGATTTTATTAGGGATCCCCATTAGCTGGTGCGATAGCAACCAGCTAGTCTTCCTGGGGTCCACACACAGAAAAACATACAAAAACAATCACTATTGCAAAAAACTAAATTATTAAAAGTCAGTACACACAATGCATAATGAACCTACTGTAACAATTAATATAGCTAAAATTACATTAGTGTAAAACAAAAACAAAAAATTACTTTACAGTGTTAAAAACAATTTAAAAACAATTTAAGATTCTTATTAAAAGTGAATCTACTGTAAATGCAGCAGAGGTTCCGAGGCAGGCCATTCCAAAGAGTTAATGCTCTAAAAATAAATGCTGACCCCCAATGCTGACCCCCAATGCAATGCTGACCCCCCAGGACAGGTCATCAGACATTGTCACGCCCAGAAACTTAAATTTTGAAACCCTCTCCACCTCCTCATTCCCAATGAGGAGTGGAGAGTGGCTGAGGTCATTAGTCCTGCGGAAATCGATGATCATCTCCTTGGTCTTCGTGGGGTTGAGAGCAAGGTTATGACCATCGCACCACTCCACTAGTTGCTCAACCTCCCTCCTGTATGAGGTCTCATCATTCCCTCTGATGAGGCCAAGCACTGTTGTGTCGTCTGAAAATTTTACTATGAGGTTAGATGGAGAGGAGGAACAACAGTCGTGGGTGAAAAGTGTGTAGAGAAGTGGGCTGAGTACACACCCCTGAGGGGCCCCGGTGCTAATGGCCAGGGTGGGGGATGTGTGCTTGCCAATCCTGACATGTTGTGTGCGATTTGTGAGAAAGTCCAAGATCCAGTTGCATAGTGTGGTGTTCAGTCCGAGTTTGTGCAGTTTACTGTGGAGCTTGTTGGGTAGAATGGTGTTGAAAGCTGAACTGAAGTCAACAAAAAGGAGTCTACCATATGTGTGCCTGTGCTCTAGATGTTCCAGCAGAGTGTGCAACACAATGGCAATAGCATCCTCTGTTGACCTCTTCTTCCTGTAGGCAAACTGGTTGTGGTCTAATGATGGCGGTATGCAGGGCCGCCTGGGAGAAATGCGAGGCCCTGTGCGTGATTTAAACGCGAAAAAAAAAATTATATAATATAGTCAATATACAGTGTACAGAGAGAGAGACACATTGGAAAGAAATTGAAATGCTATTTGGCCCTAAACAGAGAGTACACAGTGGCAGAATACCTGAGCACTGTGACTGAAGATCCTTGACTAGGTACAGACTCAGCGAGCACAGCCTAGCCATCGAGAAAGGCCGCCATAGGCAGACTGTGTGTGTTAGAAAGAGAGAGAGAGAGAGAGAGAGCATGTGTGTTAGAGAGAGAGCATGTATGAGAGAGATAAGCAAAGATGACCCCCTAAAGGATATTCAACTTTTAATGAAAGAACAAAACAGAAGGAAAAGATAACTTCACAAAGGCAACATGAATACATAGATCCAAAAGGACAAAGATCAACACTTAAATCCAAAGAGAAGAGGGTCTATACCAGAGAAAAAGCAGCAAGGAGCCAATGGCCGACAGCTAAAGGCTAGCCAGGTAGGCTACTGACACCAGGCCACACACAGCTTTGGCCAACGGCCCAACGCTACCCAAGCTACACAAACGACCAAGACAATGAATTCACACACAGCACATGTCGTATCTCCAAATGTTGTGAAGTAACATATGTTTTGCCTGGAAAAAAACATCGTTATTAACAAAACATTCGGGAGGGGAAGGAAGGAAGAGTGGGGTAATGTCATGATTTTCATTAATCTTACCTGCACCAAGGAACGCAGGGCGAAAGGCCGCAACACAGGTCTCCACGTTGACGAAAGGCCTCTCGCTGGCGGGACAAAAATAACCCCCTGCTATTCTCACGGCTAATGTCAATGGTCGTAGCACAAGCTAACAGCTAACTCAAGGCTAACTGATAGCATCAAACGAACGTTCCCAGCCGAGCGCAGCCGGCAGCTAACGTCATAGCTAAACAGCTAACTGGCTAACAGTTAGCTCAACCAGGCTATCGCTAACCATTAGCTAACGCAGAAGCAAGCTATGCGGCTACATACAGGTGCTGACACCATGCCACACACCGTTAGCTACTAGTAGTACTACAACAGCTAGTCGGCCAGTTTAGCTCCAGAGAGAGAGAGAGAGTGATGTCCACGGCGGGAATAGAATAGAGTTAATAGAATAGGTTAAAAACTCACCAAACGTCCAAGAGGATGGAGACAACCGCGTGGAGTTGACGAAGTTCATCTGCCAAACGACCATCCTCTTCATCTTGGCTGTATGCGCTGTCTCTAGGTTAGCTAACGCTAGTTAGCCTTTAGCTAAGCTAGCTACTAGCCGACATCATCATGGCTATACCATGACAAGGCTCCGGCCATTTGTCCCGCCAGCGAGAGGCCTTTCGTCAACGTTCCTTGGTGACCGACCGACTGATAATGACCGACCTCTTTCTTCGTCTTGGCTGGCATAACTAAGCATAATAGTCAAAAGCTGCACGCACGAAATAGTCAAACGCAGCTGACTCACGCCGGCGTACTACACATGATGTAAGTTTAACCACTCCCTTCGTTGAAACCAATAGTATGTCTGCTGCAGAGCCCCAGAGGCTGAGCTCCAATAGTGAGTATGTCACTGCAGACCCAGGAACAAGTCAGACACATTCTACAAACGTGTCTAATGTGAAATATATAAGCATATAAGCTAAACTAGATTTTAGGTCTGTGATGAAAAAGGGCCTCGCGGGAAGGGGGGCCTCGCAAAAAATAAATAAAAAAAATAATAATAATAAAAAAAAAAAAAATCTTTATTTTTTTTTATTTTTTTTTGCGAGGCACCCCTTCCCGCGAGGCCCTGTGCGACCGCACTGCTCGCACACCCCCTGAGGCGGCCCTGGCGGTATGGAGGCTTTTATATGTTTCATAACCAGTCTCTCAAAGCATTTTGTGACGATGGGGGTGAGTGCCACAGGTCTGTAGTCGTTCAGGCCTGTGACTTTAGGTTTCTTTGGAACCGGGACTATTGTTGCTGCCTTAAGACATGCGGGAACCCAGGATGAGCCCAGAGACAGGTTGAAGATGGTGGTGAGAACTGGGGCTAGTTCAGCCGCACAGTCCTTGAGCACCCGTCCCAGGACTCCATCAGGCCCCGCCGCCTTCCTTGTGTTGATGTTTTGTAGACTGAGTCTAACCTCATGAGTGCTCAGGACTATGGTGGAGCCGTCAGAGGGGAGAGGGGGCAACACCGGGTCCTTGTTGTCCCTGTCAAAATGTGCATAAAAGATGATTAACTCCTCCGCTAGGGGGGCGCTGCCGTTGACGGGGGGGATGTTCTTCCCTTGTAGTCCGATATAGCCCTGACACCCTCCCACACCTGACAGGGGTTTGAGGCGCTGTTGAAGTGGGCTTCAATGCGGTTTTTGTATGACAGCTTAGCAGATCTGACTCCCTTTTTCAGGTCTGATCTCGCTGCACTGTATGCGTTGGTGTCACCTGATCTATGCGCTGCATTCCTGGCTCGTAATAGTGATTTTATGTTCTGTGTCATCCAGGGTTTGACATTTGGAAAGACACGGATCTGCTTCCAAGTTGTAACAATGTCTACACAGAAAGTGATATAGTCGAGCACTGAGAGAGAGACAATTTCCAGAGACCTACGTGTCAACACTCCCAGGCCACCGAAAATGTCCCAGTCTGTGGTGCTGAAGCAGTCCTGGAGCTTAGGGATGGCGTCCTCAGGCCAGATCCTGACAGACCTGGCTTCGGGTCTGCTGGATCTGATTTTTGGTGTGTACCAAGGGTGCAGGAGGAGCGACACATGATCTGATAGAACTAGGTGGGGGTACACCGTGGTTCTATAAGCATGGGCTATGTTGGTATAAACCTGATCAAGTGTGTTTCTCCCTCTGGTGGCACATTTCACATTTCGGTGGAAAGAGTGAAGTACAGTCTTTAGGTCGGCATGATTGAAATCCCCCGCCGCAATAAAAATACTGTCAGGATGTGCCGCCAGGCATTTGTTTACAGTATCCTGTAGCCTAGCTAATGCTAGCTTAGCATTGGCGTCCGGAGGCATGTAAACAGCACATATGTAAACAGAAGAGAATTTTCTCGGTAAGTAAAATGGTCTGCATTTTAGCAGCAAAAATTCCACATCGGGGCAACAATGTTTATCAACCACTGTGAGACCTTCAACTAACTATATCAACAGAAAGAATCCAGATGACAGCAAAGAAAGAACCTGTAAAAAGACACGGAGTAGACAAAGTAACGGCAGACCCTGCGCAGACGCGTTTCGTGAAAGCTCGGGCAAACGAGAACGAGAATAAAACAAACGATAATACCATCGCTCCCACCGCTACAAGTGAATGACCTATGGCGATCATTAAACCCAATGGCCCGAAAGTACTCCTGTCGATCTTCAAGACACAAGACACTCTCCAGAATAGATTATGTTTTTGCATCCCCTAGACTATTTGATAACTATGAGGTGGAAATGGTTCCCAATGCATTATCAGATCACAGCTATTTACTCCTAAAAGGATCATTTGGTATACTGTCATCCCGGGCCCCAAGATGGCGATTTAACCTGAAATTGCTGAAAAACAATGAATTCATTACAAAATTCAAATAATCACTTGTTGAATTCCTGCTGGAGAATGCGGAATCGGTACAGGACCCCAGAATATTATGGATGTCGGTAAAGGGATTTATCAAGGATTTTACCGATACCTTTTCCTCCAAAATATGCAAGAATCGATGCTCAAAACTGGCAGAGCTGGAAAGGCTTTACTCTTCGTTATTTTCCTCTTTACAATACAACTACTCGGATCGATTGGAATCTCAAATTAATGTGTTAAAAAAAGAGATTAACGCCATTTTAACACTTTGATTGCCCAAGGTTAAATTCATGATATACCATCCGTTGCCAGCTATATTTAACATGGAGAAGTTCCCCTTCTTTGCAGGGCTATAACTTTTTAAATTCTATTGCTAGATTGCCATTATTAGGGCCCATTCAAGGTCCTATATGTATTGTTCATGGTGTAGCAACGTTAAACTTTTTCATTCACATATTCATACTAAAATATGGTCTAAAGTATAAGTATGTTTTTATCTCTTTCTGCAGAACGTGATTTATAGCCCCAAATGCATTATATTGATGATGAAATACAGTTTGGTAGGAATCTGTGCGAGATCAAAAATTTCAACTGGACGTAGTCTAGAATTTACTACACGTCATCTGATGTTGACCGGATGGGCGAGGGGGCGTTTATAATTCCGTGGGCAACGTTATACCATTCATCTAATGTGGGTCATATGTTCATCATAGCAGTTAGTATAGAAGACGTTAGAAAATAATGCTGAATCTTACCGTGGCTTCCTCGCGCCGCTGGCAGATGATCGTGGAACAGAATTTTTTCCATTATGGGATGTCGAAATACCCGATCCATTTCCAGGTTGTATAATAGTATATACGTCCAAATCATGTTGTTTTTTCGAGTTATTTGCACCGATCGATGTTCACTGTATGAAGACAGAGTCTCTCTAGCATTAGCGAGTGGCCGGACCCCATATGGAGTGAGTCCTGCCGGTTCAAAGGTTGAATATCCGGTTTCGATCTGCCGATCGGCCACCAGATGGCGCTCTTGAACCGCTAGAGGGTTGAGAGGAGATCAGGACTGTGTTTCAAGGCTGCGGAACGGTAATATGATTTCGATCACAGATTTTTGAAATATTGATATCAAAGACGAGTTACGGCGTCCTCTGCAACTTGAGCATGGCTAGGAAAGACGTCCTAAGGCGTTTCCGGCAGTTAAAGTGTTAAGACAACAATCTGAATTTCAAATACGTAACACAAGACAACATTATTACTTTCATGGTTCTAAGCCAAGTCACCTACTAGCTATGCAGATACGAGCTAACGCAACATTTGCAGATATCCCTAGGACTAGTTACAGACCCCAAAAAAATCAACGAGACATTCAAAAAGTTTTACTCCAACTTGTACAAATCGGAAATGGCCTTCGATCAAAACAAAATGGATATGTATCTTAATCAAATTAACCTACCTAAACTATCAGAGGAAGACGCTAAACAGTTGGAAAAACCCATCACACTAGATGAACTTAGGGAGGCGATATCTGAAATGAAAATTGGTAAGGCTCCTGGAAGGGACGGTATCCCACCAGAATTGTACCTATCATGCTGGGTTGTAATTGGACCCCTATTACTTAATATGATTTTATATTCAATCAAGGAGGGGAATTTCCATAAGATTGACAATATTGCACTCATAACGGTCCTCCTTAAAAAAGACAAAGACCCCACCGATTGCGGTAGTTATAGACCCTTGAGTCTCCTCGGAACCGATATCAAGCTTTATTCCAAGGTATTAGCCATCAGACTTCAAAAGCACATGACATCTTTAGTTCATCCTGACCAGACTGGCTTCATAAGAGGCCGCCTGATCACGGATAATATAAGAAGGTTACTACATGTGATAGACACCAGCAAGGATGCCGCACCTCCTACAGCTATATTATCCTTGGATGCGATGAAGGCCTTTGATAGGTTGGAATCGTCTTATTTATGGGCAGTACTCGGAAGGATGGGGTTAGGAGTAGGATTCATTAATATGATGTAATATTGTTCATGCAAAACCCTACCACCTCACTGCTTCATCTTCTCAAGCTGATAGATGATTTTGGCAATCTATCAGGATTTTGAATAAATTGGCCAAAATCGGCCTTCCTTCCACTTAATGTCAGTGTATTTATTTCTTAAATAGAGTCCATTAGCTGTCCTCCCTCTAGGACAAGATGCTCTGATGTTCCTGTGCCGTATCTATTCTATTCTATCCTGTTCTATCATCCTCACCTTAAAGGGGACTCTGCATGTTGTCTCTATTCTATTCTATCCTGTTCTATCATCCTCACCTTAAAGGGGACTCTGCATGTTGTCTCTATTCTATTCTATCCTGTTCTATCATCCTCACCTTAAAGGGGACTTTGCATGTTGTCTCTATTCTGTCAGAGCCCCGCCCACCACCATCTCACCTACGTGTCCATCTGGTAGAGCCCCGCCCACCTGTCAGAGCCCCGCCCACCACCATCTGTCAAAGCCCCGCCCACCACCATCTCACCTGCGTGTCCATCTGTCAGAGCCCCGCCCACCTGTCAGAGCCCCGCCCACCACCACCTGTCAGAGCCCCGCCAACCACCATCTCACCTGTGCATCCATCTGTCAGAGCCCCGCCCACCACCACCTGTCAGAGCCCCGCCCACCACCATCAGAGCCCCACCCCCCACCCTCTCACCTTCAGGAACACGGTGCATCCATCTCTCCGCTCCGTGCCGACCACCATGTGACCCTGCAGGAAGACAGGCCTTGTGGTCCCTCATCATGTGACCCTGCAGGAAGACAGGCCTTGTGGTCCCTCATCATGTGACCCTGCAGGAAGACAGGCCTTGTGGTCCCTCATCATGTGACCCTGCAGGAAGACAGGCCTTGTGGTCCCTCATCATGTGACCCTGCAGGAAGACAGGCCTTGTGGTCCCTCATCATGTGACCCTGCAGGAAGACAGGCCTTGTGGTCCCTCATCATGTGACCCTGCAGGAAGACAGGCCTTGTGGTCCCTCATCATGTGACCCTGCAGGAAGACAGGCCTTGTGGTCCCTCATCATGTGACCCTGCAGGAAGACAGGCCTTGTGGTCCCTCATCATGTGACCCTGCAGGAAGACAGGCCTTGTGGTCCCTCATCATGTGACCCTGCAGGAAGACAGGCCTTGTGGTCCCTCATCATGTGACCCTGCAGGAAGACAGGCCTTGTGGTCCCTCATCATGTGACCCTGCAGGAAGACAGGCCGTGTGGTCCCTCATCATGTGACCCTGCAGGAAGACAGGCCTTGTGGTCCCTCATCATGTGACCCTGCAGGAAGACAGGCCTTGTGGTCCCTCATCATGTGACCCTGCAGGAAGACAGGCCTTGTGGTCCCTCATCATGTGACCCTGCAGGAAGACAGGCCTTGTGGTCCCTCATCATGTGACCCTGCAGGAAGACAGGCCTTGTGGTCCCTCATCATGTGACCCTGCAGGAAGACAGGCCTTGTGGTCCCTCATCATGTGACCCTGCAGGAAGACAGGCCTTGTGGTCCCTCATCATGTCACGACCAGTGATGCCACTAACGCGTTACTAAGTAACGCGTTATTGTAATCTGATTACTTTTCCCCGAAAATAGTAATCTAACGCGTTAATCTTTACAAGCCAGTAATCTGATTGCAGTTACTTGTCCAAGTGGCTGTGCGTTACTATTTTGTTACTATCTCATCATAATGCAGGCGGAATGCAGTATTTTCTTTCGTTTTCGACAGTCAAATATACGTTTGGAAAGCTTTTCCTTGTATTGGGGAGTGACGTCACAGCACGCAACCTCGCGTGTTGAGCCATGCTGGTGGGCGTGGCTGTTATTGTTATTATCAGGCTGACCTGCGAGCTAGCAGGGAGACGCTCGCGCTCGTAACGCTTTCTTGGACTGGAAGTTCACTAGTCTACTTAACGTTTGTGTAAGCTAAGCCGGGTGAAAAAAACATTCACTTTGCGGAGGAAACAAAATACTGTCTACCGCATATGGAATATACAGCACAGCACGACCATCGACTTCTACAGGACTCGGAGCTGCACCAGCCAAACAGTATGTTCCACCTTTGAGTTAAACATCTTTTGCATTGCACTATTCATGAACATGGAACATGGAACACCATACTGCAGTATGTAGGTTGTCAGTAGCACACTGACAACACTGCAGTATATATATTCCCTCCCCGCCGTATGTATATTTCCATCCCACCCACCCACCCCCTCCTAATGTACAGTCCCCTCCCCATCATATGTATATACTCTGTCAGGATCTAGGGGTAACAGTACTGTATATTTGAATACCGCTTATGTCACAAATGTATCAGTACTAAATACCTATATGTCCCTATGCCATAAATGTCATGTATGTTGTGTATGTCATAAATGTCTATATGAATTGAAAATGGGGGACCCTGATGGAAACAAGACAAACGTCTTTCTCAGGTCTGCATCCCCTTAACAATTGTATGTATTGAGCCGTACTGTATTGTACCCATTCTGCAATCTGTTAAATAAAGTTTTCATTCATTCATTCACACAATAATAAATAATAATAACGTAGAACCATATCTGAATGGGGCAGGCCTCAAAGGTAGGCTACATATCAGCCTACATGTGGTGTTATTGACCATTTATCTTTTGTGAAATCTATAGATCTATAGATAGCAAGATAGGCCTACCTGCCCTATTAGTACATTTTACTCAAACTGAGTACATTTTACTAATTTTTTTTGGTCATTCTTATGTTGTGGCAGCAGCAGGGAGGACGACTTCGTAACCTAGTTACTTTCAAAGTAACTAAGTTACTCTGATAATCAAGTAATCAGTAAAGTAACTAAGATTACTTTTTAAAGGAGTAATCAGTAATCAGTAATCAGCACTGCTCATTACACACAACAACATCGGGGGTGTTTGATGAAATATCAGAGAACAGTGAATTGTCACTACACAGATTGAACATATATGGCTTCACACTGGTGTGCTTATACAGCACTGTTGCAGGTGACCCGAGTGTGTAACTGACACTGTCTGCAATCAGATCCACGATCCTATCATGCCTACAAGTGTAGAGCCCTTTGTATGCATGACAAGCAATGAGTATGTGAGACATGGTTTCTGTTGTCTGTTCGTGACCATGGTGTATGCAGTGTGGGCTATGACTGCCAGGGAACCAGATGGAAAGGTTGAGCTTCGATGGTAAAACCTGTAGCCTAGCTTTTAAAGTGAAAATGATGATGCTCTCATCAATAGCTACATTTTTTAAAACTGCGTGCGAGACAGAGTGGTCAGCGGCAGGGAGACAGGAAAGCTTCCCTTGCAGTTTAAGCTCAGTCCAGTGTTGACGTTGGCGTTGTTGTTGTGCCGAAATGAGATGGCCACGGGCATTGGTAAGCAGTGTTGGGACTAACGCGTTACAAAGTAACGCGTTACAGTAACAAAGTTACTTTCTGCCGTAAATAGTACTCTATTGATTGATTGATTGAAAACTTTATTAACAGATTGCAGAATGGGTACAATACAGTACAGCTCAATACACACAATTGTTAAGGGGATGCAGACCAGAGAAAGACTTTCGTCTTGTTTACATCAGGGTCCCCCATTTTCAATTCATCAGGACATATATGACATACATGACATACAGACAGTGTTGGGACTAACGCGTTACAAAGTAACGCGTTACAGAAACGAAGTTACTTTTTGCCGCAACTAGTACTCTAACGCATTACTTTTGAAATTCAGTAACGCTACTTACGTTACTGAATGGTTCGTCACTGCGTTATTTGCGTTATATACGGCGTAGATTGATAGCGAGCGGTAGTGATTATTATTATTATTATTATCCTCATCCCCACCCGCGTAGATACGAGGCGAGTCTGGCCACTGGCCAATCAGAAGTGCGCAAGAAATGCGGCTACGGAAAGAAATAGACCCTCTCTATTGTAAACAAAACAAACGCTCGCTATGAATCTACATACAAAGAATGCAGTAACAAACTAACAAACCATTTAGCAACTACTTGGAGAGATAATTAATATACAACATGGAAACGAGATAAAGAACATGTTTGAGGCGCTGCTGGAGTCAACTGGACTAACGTAACGTTACTACATCTCAACCACCGCAGACTTTGGTGAGTGAAACTCAAGTTGATCAACGGATTTTGACTGTACGAAATCTGCCAGGGAATCTCATATAATACTAACCAAACAATATAAATATAGTCCTTTCATGCACAATTGATATCCTAACTATTCTAACGTTGCAATGCTTTGATTGATATCTTAAACAACGTTGCAACTTGCAAGATGGTGAATGAATGAATGAATGAAAACTTTATTTAACAGATTGCAGAATGGGTACAATACAGTACGGCTCAATACATACAATTGTTAAGGGGATGCAGACCAGAGAAAGACGTTTGTCTTGTTTCCATCAGGGTCCCCCATTTTCAATGCATATAGACATTTATGACATACACAACATACATGACATTTATGGCATAGGGACATATAGGTATTTAGTACTGATACATTTGTGACATAAACGGTATTCAAATATACAGTACTGTTACCGCTAGCTTTGGGTAGGGCGTTCCACATTGTTGTGGCATAATTGCGAAACGTGTTTAGTCCCTTGTTTGAGCCGAATCTGGGTTTTACATGATTTGTTGAGCTTCCTCTGGTGTAGTGGTTGTGGTATTCACTGACCTTTGGGAAGTATTTTGACATGTACATGGGTACCCCGGTCGTATAGTGTATCTTGTAGACCAGGCCCATTGCAAGTTGCTGTACTCTGTCGTCTACTCTAAGCCATCCTAGGTTGTCAAAGTGGGCAGGGGTGAGGTGGGTTCTGGGGTTCAGGTCAAGTAGTAGTCTGACCAGTTTGTTTTGTGATGTTTGTAATTTTGTTTTAAGCGCCTTTGAGGTGCTTTGGTACCATGAGGTGCAAGCATAGTCGTAGTACCCTTGAATTATAATGGTTATAATGAAACGCTGCGGCGACATCAAGGCTGTTCCTTCAACCGGCGCACTTCTTATTATATGACTCGGGACAACATTTGTTTGTGTCAGATTTGTGTTTGTATCTAGACCACATTGCTTAGCAGAGTTCGGTGATGTGAATGGAAACTGTCAAGTTGATCAACCGATTTTGAGTACTATAGGGCATGGGACTCGGGAGCAATCTTTTTTTTTTAATCTTTTTTTTAAATAACTAAATAGTTACTTTTCACAGTAACTCATTACTTTTGGGTGTAAGTAACTAGTACAGTAACGAAGTTACTTTGAAATGAAGTAACTAGTAAAGTAACTGAGTTACTATTTTTCAGTAACTAGCACAACACTGTTGGTAAGTGGCAGTTCATGCCATGTTCCACAGATGTCAATGGTGGCCTTCATGGAGATGGTAGGGTCAGAGATGATCTCCTCAGAAACATTAACAGTGTCTGAGTCTGGCCCCACCCACTCCAGGGCCATGTTGGACCAGCCGCATACACTGTAGGTCAGGGCTATTCAACTGGCGGCCCGCGGGCCAGATCCGGCCCGCGGGATGATTCTGACCGGCCCGCCAAAGATTACATGATAGTATATTTATATATATATTTTTTTTTTATGTCAACGTTAACACGCACAATTGAGCCAAAAGTCACTCAATTAATGACAGATTTCATTGATAAATTGAGGGAAAACTTTGCAAGTCGATTTGATGAATTTGACATGTCCAGAGAATTGATGTATTTTGTGAGCAACCCATTTGCCAATGTAGCTGCTATTTCCACAAAAGGACAAGAGTTCCTTGCATCACTTCACATTGATGAAGGTCTCCTGCAACTTGAAATAATTGACATGCAAGCATCATCTGCTCTGAAGCAGGCACTTGAGAATGAATCCACCACAACATTTTGGATAACGTGTATTCATGTCAAGACATTCCCCAAAATAAAAACGCTGGCAATATCTGTGCTAACAATGTTTGGCTCAACATACACCTGTGAATCCAGTTTCTCTCACATGAATGCCATTAAAACAAGCAACGTGCCTCCTTGACAAATGAGCATTTGCATCACTGTTTGCGGGTAGCCCTCACTTCCTATGAACCCTCTTTCTCTGCCATTGCCCAGTCAAAGAAGTGCAATCGCTCTCATTAGATGTGTGTATGTAAGCTAGGCCTGTCTGCCCCCCACCCCCCTGATGTTTGAGAGTTAAGAGTGGACAATAAGTGCTAATAAGATGCTGTGATTTGCTGTTGTTGCACAGACATGAAGCACTTTTTCATAAGCTCAGCTGCACTATAAATGTGTTTTTTTGTTCAAGTGTTGATGTTAGAATGTTCAGATGCACATCATGCACTTGTTTGTTTTTTATTTTATTTTTATATTGAAATGTTGAAGAGGAGATGTTGCAGTTGTTGCACAGTCATAAATGAAGCACTTTCTGCAGGAGATGTTGCAGATGTGGCACATAAATGAAGCACTTTTTTTGAAAAGTATACTACTTTTGCAATGTAGTTAAATAAAAGTTGTGAAAATGTGGTTGCGTGTTGTGTCAAGTGTACATATATTCATAGCACGGGGAGGCGCCGTGGCAGTCCGGCCCCTGGCCCCTTGGGTTTCTGACAATGTGGCCCCCTGAACAATTTAGTTGAATAGCCCTGCTGTAGGTCATTCAGGTCTGGCCAGTAAGACCACACCCCGAATCCGGGGACGCGGCTCTCCAGCTTTCCACTTGGTTTCTTCTTGTAACCCAGGAAGTTTGGATCCGACCCAGACACCAGGGGGATCTTGCGTCTCTGCAGGTATAAGAACAGAGAGGCTCTGGCCTGCTCTCTGACGTGCTAGTCGTCACTGTTCAGCATGTTGAGAAGATGACTGAGTCTTGTGGCAATGTACGTCCATTCAAAGTTGGGAACACCCAGGCCGCCCCTCCGCATGGTATGGAATATGATGTCCCATGTTGAGTGAGTGTTCAGTCCAGTCCACACACACACACACACACACACACACACACACACACACACACACACACACACACACACACACACACACGCACACACACGGGTATTGCGCTACCTCCCCTGCAGGCTCTATACAACAAGAGGTGCAAATCCAGAGCCTGCAGGATAATGAAAGACCCCCACCACCCCAATAACAGCCTGTTCCAGCTGCTTAGGTCAGGCAGACGCCTGCGAACCCCAGCTACTAGGACGGAGAGGCTTAGGCTAAGCTTCTTCCCCCAGGCCATCAGAGCCTTGAACAATGAACATTGAGAGACACAGAAACTGAACTATCCACACACAAGCACACACTAGCACATACACGACACGCACGCTGAGCATGCTCACACACTAGCAGCCACTTTAACACTCATGCCGCACACACGCACACTTATGGCCAGAGGAAAGGCCACTTAAATTAGTATAACATCAGGAACAGTGTATTGCACTACTAAAGCTACCTAGCATGTCCTATATGCTCTGTAAATACTATGTACAGATACCGTGATGGCACACCATGTACCTGTTTATTGCACTGTTGTTTTTTATTGGATTCTATTATATGCTGTACCACTGTATTTTTATTGGACTCTATTATATGTTGTACCACTGTATTGCACATCGTCGCGGGCAAGACCAGCCGCATTTCATTGTATACCTGTATGCCGTGACAATTAAAACTCTTGACTTGACTTGACTTGACACACACACACACACACACACACACACACACACACACACACATACACACACACACACACACACACACACACACACACACACACACAATATGGCATATCTACTGCTCCTGAAAAGAACCAGAACTTACCTGTCCTCGCTAACCGTGACCACTCCGTCTTCTTTCGGGATCAAAACGGCAGCATTTACAACATCCGAATGCCCTTCGATGGGGTTTTGCTACGAGATTCATGTTTTTTGCAGAAAACTCTCCGTAGCACGTTCTGGGGTTCGATCAGAATGTTAATTGCGCAACTGCAAGTGGAAACTTTCGTACACATGGCGTGAAGAAAATAATCTATACACAATTATAATTATTATTATTATTATAATTTTTTTTGAACACAGCCGGTGATGCGGTAATGAGCTTGACTCTGCGGTGAGCATGACTTGATAGCGATACCGCGATAATGCGGTAACCGCGGCAGCCAGTACAGGCTGAAATACAATGCACACAACAAATGGATTTCTGTCTATGACTATAATCAAGACTCTTTTGAATAAAGACAGAGGGCGGGATCCACAAAGAATGGATTGCACAGTGCTAATTGCACCCTTACTTACAATTCATTATGAATTCAAAATGGGGGATCCTGATGTAAACAAGACGAAAGTCTTTCTCTGGTCTGCATCCCCTTAACAATTGTGTGTATTGAGCCGTACTGTATTGTACCCATTCTGCAATCTGTAATAAAATGTTCAATCAATCAATCACCGCGCAGATGGACAGACAGGCAGGTAGACATATTGCCTGTTTGCAGTCTTTATGACCTCTAACCACTAACATACAACCCTGGTCTCCACTTTCTCTCTCTCATCTCATGTCCCACCCCCTGCGGCGAAATAGATCATGTTGATTGGACGCTGTGGGGCTCCTTTGATTTCCTACGAAGGCTACGAACTCCCAGGGAGCCCCTGTGACCCCGCACGCCCCCGTCTGCATCTGTATCGATCCTCACCTTTTCCTTTCTCCTTTTACCTATTTTTTCCATCATCTTCCCTCTATCCCCCCTCCTCCTCATCCTCTTCTCCTCCTCCTCGTCTCCTCCAATCACCTAAGACCCTCTCTCTACCTCCCTTCTTCCCCCCATGACCTCATTAGCTAGCTTAAGCTGTCTGATTCCCTCTTTTTTTTTTCTCTCTTCTCGCTCTCTCCTTTCCCAACCCCTGTATTCATTTTTCTTCCCTTTCACTCCCTCTCTCTCTCCCCATTCCCTACGATTAGCTGACTCAAGTTGTCCAATTGTCTCCCTCGAGCTCAGTTGAATCGTTGAACTCCCAGAGTCTGAGCTCTTTTGTGGAGTTGGTTATTTTTAGGTAAACTAAAATGAATTTGGAGTCGATCCCCAGAATTAATTCTCAACCCTGTGGTGTGAGGTTAATTATATTCCACCTATTCTACATACTGTATAGCAGATCCATTAACCCTCAGAGACCTGGGGGCTCAGTTTTAAAGCTAGCATAGCAAAAACCATGACGTTTAGTATAAATGTGTTATTTCCACCTATTCTTAAAATGGTGTATTTGAATATTTCTACATACTGGGGTCGCTAAACAGTCTTGGAATTGCATAAATTGGGTATTACTGGAAATCTGAGATTCTTGTGGATCCAAATTGTATTCATGTGTAATCAAGACTCTTTTGTCTTTATATTGGTATTTAATTTGGTTACGCCTCACTGTATATAATTACCTATTTTGACCTCGTAAAACGTAACAACCACAAACCTGATCTCCAAAAGTATATGGTTTTTCACATCATGAATCTTTCTGTGATGTTCCTTGAGGTCTTCTTATCTTACATTAACATTTTGTCATTTAGCTGACACTTTTATCCAAAGCGACTTTTTGTACAACAAGACAGCAGGAAGGGTACAACTCTATCAGCTGAGTAACAATGTTCATCAAAGTGTTGAGTGCTACAGTGTACTGTAGGTTAGTATATTAGGACAAGTGCATGACAGTAAGGTTAGTTAGGGTTAGAGTTTATTTTTATTTTTTTTATTTCAGATAATGATTGAAGAAGTGCGTCTTTAGTCAATGGTGAAATATTGGACGGGTTTCAGCTGTCCTAACTGTGGTGGGAAGTTCGTTCCACCATTGTGGGGCAAGGACCGAGAATAGGCAACTTCTCTTTGATGACCCTCCCGGAGCTCGGATAGGAGTAGGTCTGAGGTGGCCAGAAGATGCAGAGCGTAGGGGTCTTGAGGGTGTGTAGTTAGAGACCATTGACCGGAGGTAGGCGGGAGCCGTTCCCTTCGCCACACGATATGCCAGGTCGAGGGCTTTGAAGCGGATTCGTGCGGCGATGGAGAGCCAGTGCAGGTCTCTAAGAAGTGGGGTAACATGGGCTGACTTCAGTAGGTTTGAGATCAGGCGGGCGGCTGCATTCTGAATGGGTTGAAGAGGCTTGTGGCAGTGGTCGGAAGGCCAGCAAGCAGTGCATTGTAGTAGTCGAGGCGGGAGATGTTTATTGGACGAGGAGTTGGGTGGCTTCTTTTGTCAGGAAGGGGCAGATCCTTCTGACGTTGCTCAGGAGGAATCTGCAGGTTCTGGTTGTTGCTGCGATGTGAGCAGAAAAGTTCAACTGGTCGTCAAGGACAACACCAAGGTTCTTGGCGGTCGGGGACACGGCCACAGATACATTCTCCACTGTGATGGAAAGGTCGTTCAGGGGGGAGGATTTGGCCGGCAGGTGAAGCAATTCTGTTTTGCTTAGTTTCAGTTTGAGGTGGTTGGTCGTTATTAGAGATGTTCCGATACCATTTTTTCCTTCCCGATCCGATTCCGATACCTAAGCTTTGGGTATCGGCCGATACCGATACTGATCCGATACCAGTGCATACATAAACAAAAAAAATACTATATTATATAAATTACCTTTTTTTTTTTTTTTTTTTTACAGATACTGTTTTATATATACTGTTTTCAATGTTAGTTAGGCAGCAGTGGCGGTGCAGTTATATAGCATTACTGGCATCGTGTCTCGCTCTTCGCCATATTGAGATATATCTTTATCTCCAGTACCTACTGTACTTCATTAACGAAAACAATGCACCCATGCACTTGACCAGGCCCCGCCCCAGTGTCCCCCTATAAGACACTGGACATGGTCACACTCACCCTTCCTTTTTTTTGTTTCCATCATGGACGCTGCAGTGCACTCCATGAACTAATAGTTATGAAATGCAGAAGGAAATTGAACAATGTTGGGTTTTCGCCGGAGATTTGCCAGCTTTGCCAACAGGAACAGGAGATTTGCCAACAGGAACAGTGTATTGCACTACCAAAGCTAACTAGCATGTCCCATATGCTCTGTAAATAACTATGTACAGATACCGAGATGTCACTCCATGTTACCTGTTACCTGTTACTGCACAATGGTGTTTTCTTCTTTTGATTCTATTATATGTACCACTGTATTGCACATCGTTGCGGGCAAGACCACCCGCATTTCATTGTATACCTGTATGCCGTGACAATTAAAACTCTTGACTTGACTTGACTAGCCCCTGGAATCTTCTCGGCACATTCTAACAGCGCATCGGGCCTGTCCTGGGGTTTTCTCGTCTTCTGAAAGCGGATCGAGGGACGTCGCGCGGCGGCTAGCTGTCGGGCTAGGTCGCGCACAGGTAGGGCCTGCGCCACCAGGCATCAATGCTGGCATTTGTGATATTGCTCGTTGTCCTGTGAGACAACCGAGTTGTGCATTGGCGCAAGGGGCAGGATATCTGGGTAAACGTTGTCCTTTTCCCAGCTATCCTGGAGCGCGTGGCTAATGCTACGATGCTGGGTCACTGTTCCTTTGATTCCCTGCCGAGGGCTGTCTTTTTAAAAAGTCTTCCCTCCTCTTAACACTTTGAATGCCAGCCACGACATAACACATGTTAGCAGCCTGCCCCCTGAATGCCCAGCACGATAATTAGCGTGACATTGTTTTTATTAGCAATCTGAATTCATATTTCATCAACCGAGTCTACCGTTGGGAAACCAGCCCCACCAGGCGCTCAGATGTGAAAAAGCGCCCCCTATCGTCTCCCAGATGGTAATGCATCCTTTTGGAATGGACTCAATGAAAATGGATGAGAAAAAAAAACTCTGGAATCCACATTTTACTTCTCACGCATGTACCCCGAGCCGCTCGGAGTCATTGTGGACCATCAGAACAGTGTGTAATATGTCTTTACAGTACGTAGCATTGGATCAATAAAAGGATAGATTTTTAGAATGGCGATCAGGAATTGGAATAATCTTTTTGGATACCATCTGATCTCAGGTAAGGAATCTATTTTACCAGTCTTAGGATAATCAGACCTGTTTTCACGGAGATATAAGCTTTTCCCCTATGTTTGATATGGCTGTTTGGCTGTGCGAGCTATCAGGAACTAAGAGAATCGCGTGCATACGTACACATATACTATCGAAAATCTAGCGTTTATTTGAAAATGATTCATAAATAGGCCGAAAAATGACAACGTTCTAGAATATTCCAGTACAGGGCGTTTATCACGGAATCTTTTTATTTTCCGTGAAAATGAGGGCTTTTCAAAATGCTATAAAACGGAAATGAACCGATAAAAAAACAATCCGCTTCGACAATGTTGACTGGAAAATGAGTCATTGATAAGCGACGGGCAGATTAGACACATTTAAAACATAGATTAGGCGATATTAACGCTAACATTGAAGTGGTTGATGGGCATTCAAGGGGGTAAAAAGGAAAACACGGCCGGCTCTGAAAGTGTTAACCATTCATGCTGACGGTCAATCGGTGTCTACTGTTGGGAGTTTTGACAGGGGCTTGTTTACCTTTTCATGGGTGGATGGGCTGAGGCCTAGGGCTGGTGTGCTTTTTGTGAATCTATGAATTGTGTGCGGGACTGGTTTTTCTCTGGTCTGCATCCCCTTAACATTGTGTGTATGGGCTAGCCCATTCTGCAGTGTGTTGGTGGAGTTTTAGTTCATTTATTAATTTACCCCTTCATGGGTGCACACCACAGTGGAGGTTGCTGCATTCCTACTAGTGAGGCAGTGCTTCACTAGTAGTCGTTTTTTGTTGCAACCACCACTGGTGCTCCGTGCTTGTGAAGCAGGTGGCATCAGTCCTTTGCCTCTGGCATGTTGGAATGGTATCCCGCCCGGCCGACGCCATGAGGTGAGTCGGCCCGGCAGCGTTTATGCTTTCTACAACGCAGTTGGGTTTCCGGGTTCCTCTGATTGGCCACTAAGCCCACGTGACCCTACGCTAGCACGCCCCCTTATCGCCGGCAGTTATCGCTTACGCCGCGCATGCGCATGAGCCGCGCCAAGCTCCTCAGCCTCCTCAGCCGCTTAACGCAATTTATACAAATGGAAGTATTGACTACGCCGTAACGAATCATTAAAAAAATATACCGTTAACTGGAATATGTTGTTTCTTTACACATATGTTGGATATGCCCAGGTGGCCAAAAAGTTCCGGCCCATTAATGGCCTGTATCCGGCAGGCCGGAAGAAATTAATCGGCCCAAGTCCGGTTGCCAGAGTCGGCCAAGTAGGCGGCAATGACTGACTGGCCGATTCCGGCCAGAGTACACTGGGCCAGGTCCGGGGTTGCCGGAAGCGGTGAATGTCCGGAATTGGCGGAATCGGCCCAGTAGGCGGCAATGACTGACTGGCCGATTCCGGCCCGAGTACACTGGGCCATGTCCGGGGTTGCCGGAAGCGGTGAACGTCCGGTTGCCTAAAGCAGCCCAGATGCGACCCACACACACTGGGCCAGGTTTGGTTGCCCGAAGCCTAGCCGACACTGCCAATGCAATACTGGTACTACACAGTAAATTCCGCAGAGTACATTTGACTCAAACTGAGTAAAGACATTTTACTCAGTTTGAGTGAAATGTACTCAGTTTGAGTCAGCGGAATTTACTGTGTACCCAGTATTCTGCCAGAGCTACTCCACTATCTGCCTATGACCGTAGATTATCGGAAATACAGTAGGAAATGGTTGATTAGTAATACAATGCCACATATTTAAGGACCCTTCCCTTTACCAATTCAGTATTGGCATGTCCCTCATTGAAAAATTCAGAAGTTTACATGCTGTCTCCTACCTCACTGAAATATATTCTCAGTGTATGTTCACATTGTACACAATATACATCATTCTGCAGTGAAACTCAAATATCAAGTAAAGTAACAATTACCCTCATACATGCTACTTTTTCCAGTTAAAAATGACAACTTGAATAGATATTTAAACATTTATTAACAAAAAATATCACATCCTCCTCTCTGAACCCAACGATAAAGCCTCCAATGAAATTAACCCATTGTTCCCCTGCAACAGCTTCTCCCACAGGGGATCTTTGATTAAACACCTGCTAGCAGAAGAATATAGACAGTCAGAAAAAAAGTTCACTGTTTACTACTTAAGTACATTTAAAAGTAGAAACTTTGACTTTTACTCAAGTGTGTACTTTCACTTAAACTTCCATGTTAGTCTAGCTTAGCAAGATTTTTTAGGAGAATTAATACAAAAACCAAGTGATATGGCCGTTCAGTTGTAAATGAAAGCCTGCATTTAGTAAGACGTTGTTTATAACCAAAAAAGACGTTGTCTTTTGGTTTGGTTATGAATGAATGACAGCATCTCTATAGCACAGCTCTATTACTGCTTTGGAATGACTGCATACATCTTTCACAACGGGTGGCCCCAGCAGGAATCAAACCCCTAACAGTGTTAGTGCCATGCTCGGAGTGCCAAGCACAAGACCCCAATGTTATGCGGGGCTCTGCTCATAGGCGGGCGGCTCGTGGCCTGGCTTGTAGTCCTGGTAGTCCTGGTTGTAGAAGCAACTGTCGCCCTCCATGGAGCCCCCCCTCCTCCCGTGTCACCCCAGCGAGGTGGCGGGTGGCGGCCCTGACGGGGTGAGCCATGGTGGGGTGGCAGGGGACCGGCATGGGGAGGCCCCTGGCCCTGGGGGGGGGGCTCCGGAGAAAAGCGCCAGGGGGCCGGGCCGGGAGGCGTGGGCATAGCCTTACGGACCACGGGGGAATAGGTGACGTGGCAGCACGGGGGAATAGGTGACGTGGGGGCGTGGCGGGGGTCTGGGGGAGCTGTCGTCGGCCCCGGCGAGGCGTGCTGGTCCCCGACGTGGAGGGGACGGGACTTCCACTCACCGAACTACTGCCCCACACGAAAAGTGAAAAAGGCAAATAAAAAGAACAAACCACAAATTCAACGACAGAACGAAGACAGAAGAGAAGAGGATGAGATAGAGAGAGAGATGGAGAGAGAGAAAAGAGAGAGAGAAAAGAGAGAGAGAGAAGAGAGAGAAGGAAAGCAAGATAACAAAATACAACAAGAGCCACAGTATGGAAGCAAATGAGTGACAGAAGTATTTGAATTTGATCAGACACCGAATTTATAGCATTGAAAATAATTACTTTGAAAACATGTATCTGATTTTTGAATTTTATCAGACACCGAATTTATAGCATTGAAAATAATTACTTTGAAAACATGTATCTGAATTTTTTCAGACACCGAATTTATAGCATTGAAAATAATTACTTTGAAAACACGTACCTGAATTTTTTCAGACACCGAATTTATAGCATTGAAAATAATTACTTTGAAAATCATGTATCTGAATTTTTTGCTCCAAATTTACCTATGTGAAATAATAATTCAATGTAAAAAATTCGAATGCATAATAAAATTCAATGTAAAAAATTCGATGCATAATTGCGGTGTATAAAATTCAATGTAAAGAATTCGATGCATAATTGCGGTGTATAAAATTCAATGTAAAAAATTCTATGCATAATTGCGGTGTATAAAATTCGATGTAAAAAACCATCATCCGGGCTACCCAGACAGGATAAGCAATCGAGCCTGGATGCAATCGAATTGACTTCTGGCCTATCACTGCACGGCTTTGTCAGTCATGTGATCACACCAACCCGGGAGAAAGATGGCGGTATATATACATACGTTGGGGAGAGAATATACATACGGTGGGGAGGAGACTGTACATTAGGAGGGGGTGGGTGGGAGAGAAATATACATACGGTGGGGAGAGAATATATACATACGGTGGGGAGGAGACTGTACATTAGGAGGGGGTGGGAGAGAATATATACATACGGTGGGGAGGAGACTGTACATTAGGAGGGGGTGGGTGGGAGAGAAATATACATACGGTGGGGAGAGAATATATACATACGGTGGGGAGGAGACTGTATATTAGGAGCGGGTGGGAGAGAAATATACATATGGTGGGGAGAGAATATATACATACGGTGGGGAGGAGACTGTACATTGGGAGGGGGTGGGAGAGAATATATACATACGGTGGGGAGAAGACTGTACATTAGGAGGGGGTGGGAGAGAAATATACATATGGTGGGGAGAGAATATATACATACGGTGGAAAGGAGACTGTACATTAGGAGGGGGTGGGTGGGAGAGAAATATACATATGGTGGGGAGAGAATATATACATACGGTGGGGAAAAGACTGTCTATTATATGTATATTTCTCTCCCACCCACCCCCTCCTAATGTACAGTCTCCTCCCCACCGTATGTATATATTCTCTCCATCATATGTATATATTCTCTCCCCACCGTATGTATATTTCTCTCCCACCCACCCCCTCCTAATGTACAGTCTCCTCCCCACCGTATGTATATATTCTCTCCCCATCATATGTATATATTCTCTCCCCACCGTATGTATATTTCTCTCCCACCCACCCCCTCCTAATGTACAGTCTCCTCCCCACCGTATGTATATATTCTCTCCCCACCATATGTATATTTCTCTCCCACCCACCCCCTCCTAATGTAGTCTCCTCCCCACCGTATGTATATATTCTCTCCCCACTGTATGTATATTTCTCTCCCACCCCCTCCTAATGTACAGTCTCCTCCCCACCGTATGTATATATTCTCTCCCCATCATATGTATATATTCTCTCCCCACCGTATGTATATTTCTCTCCCACCCACCCCCTCCTAATGTACAGTCTCCTCCCCACCGTATGTATATATTCTCTCCCCACCATATGTATATTTCTCTCCCACCCACCCCCTCCTAATGTAGTCTCCTCCCCACCGTATGTATATATTCTCTCCCCACTGTATGTATATTTCTCTCCCACCCCCTCCTAATGTACAGTCTCCTCCCCACCGTATGTATATATTCTCTCCCCACCGTATGTATATTTCTCTCCCCACCGTATGTATATACCGCCATCTTTCTCCCGGGTTGGTGTGATCACATGACTGACAAAGCCGTGCAGTGATAGGCCAGAAGTCAGTTCGATTGCATCCAGGCTCGATTGCTTATCCTGTCTGGGTAGCCCGGATGCGTGAATACCAAACCAAGCCGCATTTCTCGGAGACGCTCTCTGATTGGCCGATGCCTGTTTTTACACTGGTTAAGCTTAGGCACTCTTCGAAGTTAGTTAAGGTTAGAGTTTGTCTTAGTGCGTGACGGCAAGTTCTTTAGACGGTTAAGCTTAGGCACTCTTTCGAAGTTGGTTAAGGTTAGAGTTTGTCTTAGAGCATGGCGATAGAACGGCAGGTAGTTTGCAGGCTGTTTGACGTGGAAATGGGCAAAGACACAGCTCGTCACGGATTGGGCAAACGCGTCAGTGGCCAATCAGAGAGAGTCAGTCAGTGCCAATCAGAGAGCGTCTCCGAGAAATGCGGCTTGGTTTGGTATACACGCAGCCCGGATGAGTGTATCCTTTCGGCAACTGGCTTGTCCTTCCGCGTTCCCATTTGGCGCTCTGATTGGCCAGGTCATGTGACATGTGCGCCCAATAGCGTGTTTGCCCATTTCCGCGTCGAACAGCCTGCAAACTACCTGGCGTTCTATCGCCATGCTCTAAGACAAACTCTAACCTTAACCAACTTCAAAAGAGTGCCTAAGCTTAACCGTCGAAAGAACTTGCCGTCACGCTCTAAGACAAACTCTAACCTTAACCAACTTCGAAAGAGTGCCTAAGCTTAACCCTGCAAAAACTTGCCGTCCCACGGCGCTCATGTCACATGACCTGGCCAATCAGAGCGCCAAACGGGAACGCGGAAGGACAAGCCAGTTGCTGAAAGGATTCACGCAGCCCGGATGATGGTTTTTTACATTGAATTTTATACACCGCAATTATGCATCGAATTTTTTATATAGAATTTTATACACCGCAATTATGCATCGAATTTTGTACATTAAATTTTATACACCACAATTATGCATCGAATTTTTTACATTGAATTTTATTATGCATTCGAATTTTTTACATTGAATTTTAAACACTGAATTTTTATTTCACATAAGGAAAATTCGGAGCAAAAAAATTCAGATACATGATTTTCAAAGTAATTCTTTTCAATGCTATAAATTCGGTGTCTGAAAAAAAACAGATACATGTTTTCAAAGTAATTATTTTCAATGCTATAAATTCGGTGTCTGAAAAAATTCAGATACATGTTTTCAAAGTAATTATTTTCAATGCTATAAATTCAATTCAGATACGTGTTTTCAAAGTAATTATTTTCAATGCTATAAATTCGGTGTCTGATAAAATTCAAATACTTCTGTCACTCATTTGCTTCCATACCACAACAACAATAATAATAATTTTTAACAATAATTTGTGATGCCATCACACAAACTGGCATTTAAAGGGTTACAATTCAAAATGTATTGAATATGTGTGTTTTAAAAAAAAAATTATATACAATACTTTGTGATGCCCATCACAAACACTGGAATTTAAATGGTAAAAATTCAAACATTCCTGCACCAGAATGCAGGAACTTAAGTCTTTGTAACAAAATAATGGTATTAGGAATACATTTGCCTCCTGCGTGAACTGTGCATGGCTGAATACTGTATTTTAACGTCGGTCATATGGTGGTACTTGGAGAGCCAGCTACGTTCTCAGGTGGTACTTGGTGTAAAAAGTTTGAAACCAGGGTGAGGCCAGGCTATGGAGGGCTTTGAAACTGAGGAGTAGTGTTTTGAAGTTAATGCGTTCCTTGATCGGGAGCCAGTGGAGGGAGTGGAGGACAGGAGTGATGTGTTCGCGGGACCGGGTGTTAGTGAGGAGGCGGGCGGATGAGTTTTGGACCATCTGCAGTTTATGGAGGGAGCGGGAGGTGATGCCAGTGAGGAGGGAGTTACAGTAGTCCAGGAGGGAGGAGATGAAGGTGTGTATGAGGGATTCAGCAGCAGGGGGTAGAGGCAGTGACGGATTTTGGCAATGTTGCGGAGGTGAAAATATGAAGTTTTGACAATGGAGCGGACATGGGGGTCAAATGAGAGGGTGGGGTCGAGGATGACACAGATGTTGCGGACTAGGGGGGAGGGGGTGATGGTGGAGTCATTGATGGTGAGTGTGATGGGTAATACAATAATTTATACTGTAGCATTACAAACCATTTGACAGCCAGGTCCTGCACCTCCGTTCTTGTCCTCTAGGAGCCATCGCAGCATGGCCAAGACCTTCCTCATCCAGCATACTGTCCTTCTGAAGCTCTGAAGTCATTAGTGGTCATGAACCTAGAGAGAGAGAGCGAGAATAGCAGGACCTGGCGCTGCTGTGATGGCTGCCTTTCTGATCGCTCCGACGAGACTGTGCTTTATTTTGTTAATTTTTATAGTATTAGGAGTTTTATTTGCACCAACTGTTGGTGCATTATATGTGTATGACCGTCAGTCAATCATTGACATTGGATTACGGGAAACTTACCAACTGGATTACTCGCTGGATCAACTTTCCGAACCACATCAATGGCCGGAAGAAATCCTCCGGAGACTAGGACCGGATCCTTTGTTCCAAGACCCCAGGAAAAGACGTCGAGGAAAAAGGTCTGGGATCCGAAACAGGCTGAGATCCAGACGACACCGTACACCACTTCCCAGTATATTGCTAGCCAATGTACAATCAATAGACAATAAACTGGATGACATCCGAGCAAGGATTCAATACCAAAGAGACGTTAGGGACTGCAACGTTCTCTGCTTCACCGAAACGTGGCTCACGCCGGAGGTTCCAGATCACGCGATTCAAACAGCGGATCATTTCTTTATCCATAGGAAGGATCGGACACAATCAGAGTCCGGTAAACAACGTGGTGGAGGTATTGCCTTCATGTTTAACAAAAATTGGAGTGATCCAACGAATGTGAAGGAATTATCCAATCACTGCTCCCCAGAACTGGAATATATAACCATCAAGTGTCGTCCTTTCTTCCTCCCGAGGGAGTTAACGGCGATCATCCTGGTCGGAGTGTATATTCCACCGCAAGCCAACAACAACGCCGCGCTCTCCAGGCTCCACGACGAGGTAAACAATATACAAGCGACGAACGTTAACGCCGCCATTTTGGTTCTGGGAGATTTCAATAGCGCCAATCTGAGAAAGGTATTGCCCGACTTCTATCAGCATGTGACTTGCAACACCAGAGGCGGTAACATCCTAGATCACTGTTACACGCAATTTAAAGGTGGCTACAAGGCTCATTCTGATAGTGGCTTTGGCAAGTCAGATCACGCATCCATTTTCCTTACACCAAAGTACAGACAAAGAATTAAAAGTACTCCCGTAGTCTCGCGAGAGGTGCAGAAATGGGATGTGACGTCAGAGGATACACTAGTGTCAGTGTTTCACAACACAGACTGGATTGTATTCCGCGACACAGATAACATTAATGCCTACACGGAGACAGTGCTGGACTATGTCTGTACTAGGGTGAAAGAAACAATCCCCACTACCAAAATGAAAGTTTACCCAAATCAAAAACCCTGGGTAGACAAATCCGTCCGTGAAGCTCTGAGAGAGCGCACCAAAGCATACAATGACGGCCTAGTGGCAGGCAACATGAACGATCACAAGGTGGCGCAACACAACGTAAGGAGGACAGTGACAGAGGCCAAACGACGCTACAGGGATAAAATTGAACTCCAGTTTGAACAAGCTGACTCTAGAGCTATGTGGCAGGGGCTCAAAACGATGACAGACTACAAAGGCGCCTCCCTCAAACTGAACAGTGACATCTCCTTAGCAAACGACCTCAATACCTTCTATGCGAGGTTTGATGCTGGTAATAACAACACCAGCTCACAAGCCTCGGCAATGGGGGGGGGGGGGGTCGGCTGCTGATGGAGGCGCAGTGTTCAGGGTAACAGAGCATGAGGTGAGGCGGACCTTTAAAAAAGTGAATATCAGGAAGGCAGCAGGTCCGGACGGCATCCCCGGCCGCGTCCTAAAAGTCTGTGCCGACCAACTGGCCCCAGTATTCACTGACATATTTAACCTGTCCTTAGAACAGGCTGTCATCCCCACCTGCCTGAAGAAGTCCACTATTATCCCTGTACCCAAAAAATCCAAGCCTGCTTGCCTCAACGACTACCGCCCTGTAGCTCTCACCTCCATAGCCATGAAGTGCTTTGAGAAGCTAGTAAAGGGCTACATCTGCTCCTCCCTCCCCATCAACATGGACCCCCTGCAATTTGCATACCGCCCCAACAGGTCCACGGAGGACGCCATATCCCATGTGCTGCACACAGCAGCATCACACCTGGACAAGAGGCAGGGGAACTATGTGAGAATGCTATTCATCGACTACAGCTCGGCATTCAATACCATAGTCCCCTCCATACTCATAGCCAAGCTCAGGGACCTGGGCTTGGGCTATGACCTCTGCCAGTGGGTCTTGGACTTCCTGACTGGCAGACCCCAGGTGGTGAGAGCAGGCAACTGCACCTCCTCATCCATCACCCTCAACATAGGGGCCCCCCAGGGCTGTGTTCTGAGTCCCCTCCTCTACTCCCTGTACACACACGACTGTGTGGCTCAGCGGAGTAGCAATACAATCGTCAAATTTGCTGACGACACAGTGGTGGTGGGCCTGATCTCTGCCAACGACGAGAGGGCCTACCTGGAAGAGGTCAAGGTCCTGGCGGGATGGTGCCAGGAAAACAGCCTCTCCCTGAACGTCAGCAAAACAAAGGAGATGATTGTGGACTTCAGGAGGTCGGGGGTCAAGGACTACAGCCCCCTCAGCATCGACGGGGCACCGGTTGAGAGAGTCAACAGCTTCAAGTACCTCGGAGCCCACATATCCGAGGACTTGAAATGGACCATACACATTAACAGTGTGGTGAAGAAGGCACGACAACGCCTCTACTTCCTCAGGCGCCTAAGGAAGTTCCAAGTCAGCCAGAAGATCCTTAAGAACTTCTACTCATGTACAATAGAGAGCATCTTGACCGGCAACATCACCTCCTGGTTTGGGAATAGCACTGCAAAAGACCAAAGCAGACTACAAAGAGTGACACGTTCAGCCGAACGCACAATCGGAGGGGGGCTCCCCACCCTCCAGAACATTTACTACAAGCGTTGCAAGGGGAAGGCTAAGAGAATTATTAAGGACTCGAGCCACCCGAACAACTGCCTCTTTGAACTGCTGCCGTCAGGCAAGCGATACAGGAGTCTCGGGGCGAGCACAGAAAGACTCAGAAGTAGCTTCTATCCCCAGGCCATCAGGCTGCTAAACGAACAATGAATGAACACTACACAACAACAACCACCAAACACACATAGCACACACATCCACACGCACACACTCACTTTAAACAAACACACTGTAGCACCCACTACACACACTTTATAGCACACACCCACTTTAAACAAACACACTGTAGCACCCACTCCCCACACTTTATATTTATGGATGAAGGATTGCACTACAACTCGTACACCTTACTGTAAATTGTACCTAAAATTGTACCTCATCCCATTTCTGCTTTGCACTAGATAGTACTGTACATTAGTACACTGCATAGTTGTGTATTGTATATTATATGGTAACTCAGAACATTGTACATATGTCTATACCGAACAACTGTGACCTCATTTTCTTCTTCTAAATTCATGCTATATTATGTTATTATGTTATTTGATACTATCTTGTCTAGCACAGTCTCTGGAGCGTAACAGTAAGAAGCATTTTGTATGAAAGTATTCTGTACTTCTGTATGACAACTATTAAAGAACTTGAACTTGAACTTGAGAATACGTTAGTAGATAGTCTAAGGCCAGTGATTCTCAATATTATTTAGCATATCTAGGACCTCTAATTTAGTCCACGTCATGCACATCTACATACAATATACTGTAGCATTACAAACCATTTGACAGCCAGGTCCTGCACCTCCGTTCTTGTCCTCTAGGAGTCATCACAGCATGGCCAAGACCTTCCTCATCCAGCATACTGTCCTTCTGAAGCTCTGAAGTCATTAGTGGCCATGAACCTAGAGAGAGAGAGAGATAGAGAATACGTTAGTAGATAGTCTAAGGCCAGTGATTCCAGGGATTAAAGCAAAAGAAATTCTCCTTTTAAGGGAGCCTACCCCCCCCCCCCCCCCCCTAATGTACAGTCGCCTCCTCATCATATGTATATATTTACTGTTAGGATCTCTGGGTAACAGTACTGTATATTTGCATATCGTATATGTGACAAATGTAACAGTACTATATACCTGTAAGTCATGTATGTCCCTATGTCATAAATGTCATGATGTCATGTATGTTGTGTATGTCATAAATGTCACTATGAATTTAAAATGGGGGACGCTGATGATGTAAACAAGACACACATCTTTCTCTGGTCTGTATCCCCTTAACAATTGTGTGTATTGCTACTGGATTTACCAGATCCAGAGTGAATGAATGAATGAAAACTTTATTTAATACACGAGACCCTCTTCTTGGGACCAAGTAAGGTTTCGTCGATAATCCAATGTACAGTCCCCCCCCCCCCCACCCCGCCTACCCAACCACCTCCAATGTACAGTCCCCCCACCCCACCTCCTCCAATGTACAGTTTCTTCGTCAAATGTATATATACTCTCTTTTTTAGACTATTTTTGTATCACAAACAATACTGTATTTGTAAATCTGGCATGTCATAAATGTATAGATGTAGCAGACAGTACTGTCTATCTGTATGTCGTGTATGTTATGAGGAATTGAAAATGGGGGACCCTGATGTAAACAAGATGAAAGTAGTTCTCTGGTCTGCATCCCCTTAACAATTGTGTGTATTGAGCTGTACTGTATTGTACCCATTCTGCAATCTGTTAATAAAATGTTCAATCAATCAATCAATATTTAACAGATTGCAGAATGGGTACAATACAGTACAGCTCAATACACACAATTGTTAAGGGGATGCAGAGCAGAGAAAGACTTTCGTCTTGTTTACATCATCAGGGTCCCCCATTTTCAATTCATAGTGACATTTATGACATTACACAACATTGACATCATGACATTTATGGCATAGTAGGGACATACTACAGGTATATAGTAATGTTACATTTGTGACATATATGATATGCAAATATACAGTAATCAATGTTACCCATAGATCCTAACAGAGAATATATACATTATGATGGGGAGGAGACTGTACATTAGGAGGGGGTGGTAGAAAAAAAGATACATACGGTGGGGAGAGAATATACAGTGCTACGGAGTTAAGCTAATAAAGGTGACTCACAACCACAACAGGGGACTCACGTATTTGTACTGTGAAGTAACTGTTAACATGACAATGACAAACGTGGTTTCTGTTTTTCTTTTTGACATACTTGCGGCACATGGAACAAGTTAACTCACCACTCTACAGCCTGCAGTAGCCTAGCCAGTCTCTTGAAACACCGCTATCTTCAAACTTCCATATCTAGGACCTCTAATTTAGTCCACGTCATGCACATCTACATACAATATACTGTAGCATCCATCAACACTTCTTGATTTGTAAGAATTCTTTGCAGAAGAGCTAAAAGTAAGGACATTCAACAGTCAGTATAGGCATTTACAGGATGACTCTTTCCAGCTGTTGAAATGAAAGTCCCAGATTGAAAAGTATATATATACACAGTAGAGCTGCCGCGATAACCGCATTACCGCGGTATCGCTGTTGCATCACGCCCACCGCAGAGTTGGGCTGAATACCGCATCACCGCTGATTTTTTTTATAATAATAAAGTAGCGCCCAGACGTTGGACTTGCGGCTCTGCAGGTATACCCTACTCGGTTCCAAGCGACCCTATTGGGTAGAAGTGGTACCAGAAAAGTCATGTGAAACATTGCAGACCACTGATTGGTCAGAAGAGAGACGCGTCACCCATTGGAGTCTCTGAACAAAAACAGAAAGCCGCCATCTTTACTGCCTCGCTAAGGATTGTATTTCATTCAGGATTTGTTTGCGACAGTACCAAGTGTAATAACAGAAAGGATGGATTCACTGGGTATTCGGCCTCATTTATTGATGAAACAAAACCGACATCAACCCAATTTACCACAGAGCGGAAAGTTTCGTGTCACAACAAGATCGCTGATGTGTTAAGTTTGTTGTTATTAGCCTAATACTAACGTCAGCAGATATACACGAGAGGTAACGTTAAACCGGGTTGCTTGGTAGAATAGACACAATGAGGTAACGTTAGCTTTAGCAAAATAGACACAACGAGAGTCTGGTTATGTTGTTATTGATTGATTGAAACTGTGTTAAACTCTGGCTTGCTGCAAGCCCTCGGACATGCCCACGAGCTTTCAGTGTACACAAGCGGCCCCGCCTGCATCCCCACAACGAGACAAACGAGGTTTTTTTTTTTTTGTGCGCACTGTGCGGTAATAACCGCGGCGGTAGGAAATATTTCGCAATTTGTGCGGTAAGGAAATATCAATACCGCGGCAGCTCTAATACACAGTCACACACACACACACACACACACAATAAACATTTTATACATTCCTTACAAGCATGCACTGAAGATCTTGAAGACTTGGTAGATCTTGACCGTCTTGGGAGAGAGAGAGGAGAGAGAGAGAGAGAGAGAGAGAGAGAGAGAGAGGAGAGAGAGAGAGAGAGAGAGAGAGAGAGAGAGAGAGAGAAAGAGAGAGAGAGAGAGAGAGAGAGAGAGAGAGAGAGAGAGAGAGAGAGAGAGAGAGAGGAGAGAGGCATTACACTTAGACTTGGTAGATCTTGACCGTCTTGGGAGAGAGAGAGAGAGAGAGAGAGAGAGAGAGAGAGGAGAGAGGAGAGAGAGAGAGAGAGAGAGAGAGAGTAAGAGAGAGAGAGAGAGAGAGAGAGAGAGAGAGAGGAGAGAGAAGGCATTAGAGAGAGAGAGAAGGCATTACACTTACAGGATGACTCTTTGAAAATGATGTCTCAGATTAAAAAGTATATATTATATATACAGTCACACACACAATAAAAATAATTATACATCACTTACGACCACTTGAAGTATACCGGTAGTTGTTATTGAGCCGTCTTCTGCTTTCATGTCGTTGTTGAGATCCAGCACTGTAACAGTATTTGCTGTGAAATTATATATTTTATAATTAAATTAAACCATGAAAGATCTGCGTGATATGCATTGGTTAGCTAACGTCAGTATTCTGCAGTCTAGGCCTGCTAGCAGTAGTGCTACTGTAGTTTACAGATCCCACCAGTTTCATAATATCGAGCAAATAACGTTACAGTAGACTAGTCACTGAAACACAGACTAAACAGCATTTATATCAGCAGCACGCATTACTTATAAATAATAAAATATATGTGTTGCACAATTACCTGAGATGAGAACAGTTGGTGACGACGTGAGGCTCTGCCTGTAGCAGTGTATGTAGCCTAGTAGCATGTGAGCTTGCGCTACAGTGTATGTAGCCTAGTAGTAACGTGAGCTTGCGCGCAGTGTATGTAGCCTAGTAGTAACGTGAGCTCGCGCGCAGTGTATGTAGCCTAGTAGTAACGTGAGCTCGCGCTACAGTGTATGTAGCCTAGTAGTAACGTGAGCTCGCGCTACAGTGTATGTAGCCTAGTAGCTAACTTGAGCTTGCACGCAGTGTATGTAGCCTAGTAGTAACGTGAGCTTGCGCTACAGTGTATGTAGCCTAGTAGCTAACGTGAGCTTGCGCTACACTCACTGAAACACAGACTAAACAGCACTCATTTATATCAGCGGCACGCATTACTTATAAATAATAAAATATATGTGTTGCACAATTACCTGAGGACAAGATGCAACAGTTGCTCACGACGTGGTGCAGGCTCTGTCTGTAACGCGCTTCAATTCAAATTTCAAACCGGGATCCCCCACAATGCAACGCATCAGTGTTGCCAGATTTGAGAGTCTGCCTTCATCTGACAAACCTTTGATAATAATGGGCGGTTCGGATATTGTTAATGCGATCTGGCAACCATGCTCTTCCTTGTTTCTCCGCACAGACTGACCACGGTTTTGATTGATTGATTGAAAACTTTGTTAACAGATTGCAGAATGGGTACAATACAGTACAGCTCAATACATACAATTGTTAAGGGCATGCAGACCAGAGAAAGACTTTCGTCTTGTTTACATCAGGTCCCCCATTTTAAATTCATCATAACATGACATGTGACATACAGATAGACACTTCTATACATTTATGACATACCAGATTTGCAAATACAGTAGGGCCTACTGTTTGTGATACAAAAAGAGTCTAGAAAAGAGAGTATATATTTGACGTAGAACCGTACATTATAGGTGGGGTGGGGGGGGGGGGTAGGTTCGGTAGGAGGGGTGGGTGGGGGACACTGTACAACTGCACAAGCACAACTGTACATTGGAATATTGACAAAACCATGTTTGGTACTTTACTGTACATTGGAGGGGGTTGGGTTAGGACATTTACAGGGGCCAGTTTCGAATTGCAGTCTCCCGTAGGTGTTCTTTGAGAGTGGTTTTGAAAGTGGGTAGTGATTCACATTCCTTTACATCTTTGGGTAGGGCGTTCCACATTGATGTGGCATAATTGCGAAACGTGTTTAGTCCCTGTTTGAGCCGAATCTGGGTTTAACATGATTTGTGGAGCTCCATGGTATTCACTGACCTTTGGGAAGTATTTTGACATGTACACATATACCTTGGTCGTGTATGTGTAGACAGGCCCATTGCAAGTTGCTGTACTCTGTCGTCTACTCTAAGCCATCCTAGGTTGTCAAAATGGCCAGGGGTGGGGCTTTGGTTTTTGCGGGCGGCCACTCCCCAGTAGGTTAGTACTAGTTTGGTATAGAGTGGTCGGCGGCTGGGGGGGTGCACGGTCCTCATCCATTGCTTGGCTTCCTACTGGGTCTAGAGGCAGAAAAGAGAACCATTATGGGCTCAAGGGACCACTCCAGTTTCCAGATTTGTTTGTGCTGATGTTCACCCGTTCCCCTGAGGGGGTATGAGGGGTCACGTCGTAATCTAGTTTTTAACCTGATGTGCATCCATACCCCTGAGGAGGTAGAAGGGGGCACATTTTAATCAAAGTTATTTATTTAGATTTTTAATATGATTTATTGATTTTCCAATAATTTTTTTAATAATTCATCTCTTTGTAATATAAGTGTTTTACCTGATGTGCATCCATACCCCTGAGGAGGTAGAAGGGGGGCACATTTTAATCTAAGTTATTTATTTTTGGTTTATTTTTTTGAGAGGGATGGCGCCCTCTACTGGCCGTTTTTGGTACTAATTTCTTAATTATTTTTAATAATTCATCTCTTTGTAATATAAGTGTTTTACCTGATGTGCATCCATACCCCTGAGGAGGTAGAAGGGGGCACATTTTAATCTAAGTTATTTATTTTGATTTTGAATATGATTTATTGGTTTTTCCAATAATTTTTTTTATAATTCATCTCTTTGTAATATAAGTGTTTTACCTGATGTGCATCCATACCCCTGAGGAGGTAGAAGGGGGCACATTTTAATCAAAGTTATTTATTTTGATTTTGATTTTTAATATGATTTATTGATTTTCCAATAATTTTTTTATAATTCATCTCTTTGTAATATACGTGTTTTACCTGATGTGCATCCATACCCCTGAGGAGGTAGAAGGGGGCACATTTTAATCTAAGTTATTCATTTTTGGTTTATTTTTTTGGAAGGGATGGCGCCCTCTACTGGCCGTTTTGGTACAAATTTTTTAATTCTTTTTAATAATTCATCTCTTTGTAATATAAGTGTTTTACCTGGTGTGCATCCATACCCCTGAGGAGGTAAAAGGGGGCACATTTTAATCTAAGTTATTCATTTTTGGTTTATTTTTTTGAGAGGGATGGCGCCCTCTACTGGCCGTTTTTGGTACAATTTTTTTAATTATTTTTAATAATTCATCACTTTGTAATATAAGTGTTGTACATGATGTGCTTTCATACCCCTGAGGAGGTAGAGAATCTAAGTCGTCACGTGATGTGTCTTCATACCCCTGAGGAGGTAGAGAGTCTAGGTTATTTATACTTAGATAGATAGGTAAATAGTTAGTTAAGGTCGGTTGTTTGTAGTTACATTGTTTTTGAATGGTTTCTGCTTTTCTACTCCTGTAGACCAGTTACGAGGAAGTTACACTCTAGACCAGGCTTAGGCTTAGGTTAGGGCTTTGGTTTTTGCGGGCGGCCACTCCCCAGTAGGTTAGTACTAGTTTGGTATAGAGTGGTCGGCGGCTGGGGGGGTGCACGGTCCTCATCCATTGCTTGGCTTCCTACTGGGTCTAGAGGCAGAAAAGAGAACCATTATGGGCTCAAGGGACCACTCCAGTTTCCAGATTTGTTTGTGCTGATGTTCACCCGTTCCCCTGAGGGGGTATGAGGGGTCATGTCGTAATCTAGTTTTTAACCTGATGTGCATCCATACCCCTGAGGAGGTAGAAGGGGGCACATTTTAATCAAAGTTATTTATTTTGATTTTTAATATGATTTATTGATTTTCCAATAATTTTTTTAATAATTCATCTCTTTGTAATATAAGTGTTTTACCTGATGTGCATCCATACCCCTGAGGAGGTAGAAGGGGGCACATTTTAATCTAAGTTATTCATTTTTGGTTTATTTTTTTTAGAGGGATGGCGCCCTCTACTGGCCGTTTTTGGTACTAATTTTTTAATTATTTTTAATAATTCATCTCTTTGTAATATAAGTGTTTTACCTGATGTGCATCCATACCCCTGAGGAGGTAGAGGGGGGCACATTTTAATCTAAGTTATTTATTTTGATTTTGATTTTTAATATGATTTATTGGTTTTCCAATAATTTTTTTTATAATTCATCTCTTTGTAATATAAGTTTTTTACCTGATGTGCATCCATACCCCTGAGGAGGTAGAAGGGGGCACATTTTAATCAAAGTTATTTATTTTGATTTTGATTTTTAATATGATTTATTGATTTTCCAATAATTTTTTTATAATTCATCTCTTTGTAATATACGTGTTTTACCTGATGTGCATCCATACCCCTGAGGAGGTAGAAGGGGGCACATTTTAATCTAAGTTATTCATTTTTGGTTTATTTTTTTGGAAGGGATGGCGCCCTCTACTGGCCGTTTTGGTACAAATTTTTTTATTTCTTTTTAATAATTCATCTCTTTGTAATATAAGTGTTTTACCTGATGTGCATCCATACCCCTGAGGAGGTAAAAGGGGGCACATTTTAATCTAAGTTATTCATTTTTGGTTTATTTTTTTGAGAGGGATGGCGCCCTCTACTGGCCGTTTTTGGTACAAATTTTTTAATTATTTTTAATAATTCATCACTTTGTAATATAAGTGTTGTACATGATGTGCTTTCATACCCCTGAGGAGGTAGAGAATCTAAGTCGTCACATGATGTGTCTTCATACCCCTGAGGAGGTAGAGAGTCTAGGTTATTTATACTTAGATAGATAGGTAAATAGTTAGTTAAGGTCGGTTGTTTGTAGTTACATTCTAGTTACACGCTAGAGCAAGATGGCCGTCACTACCTTTCCTCTGCTCAGGGTTTCCTGAAATACTTTACAATCCTTTAGAAATCACCAAAATACAGTGCCATCCATACAGAATGAAATCACCACTGATGGCAAAGTAATGTTTATTTCCAGTTTTTGGGTAAATCTTTGCAAGTTGGTGTATTTTGAACAAGGACATTGTTAAAGGCCTGGGAGCAGCACATGGTGGTTTGAAACATAGTAGTATCTCATTAAGCCTTTTTCTTTGTCTACTTGTGACCGGCTGGAGCAAAGATGACTATGACGATCAAAAAACTGGCAGAGGAATTTGAAGAATTTAAAAAATCACTAAATTTTATGACTGAGGAGATCAGCAAAGTGGTAAAACAACAAGGTGACATCATGAAACTAATGAAGGAGGTTCGTGAGTTGAAGGCCACAATCAACCAAAGGGACCAGAAGATCGAACTGATGGAACAAAGGATTGACGACTTGGAGCAGTACTCTCGTGCTGATGACCTTATCATCACTGGGCTGGAAATCAAACATCGCAGCTATGCCAGAGCAACAGCCGGTGACCGACAAGGTGAGGATGCACCACCTGAGGAACTGTATACAGTAGAGCAGCAAGTGGTTCAATACATGAGAAGTAAGAACATTCCCTTAGAGAGCCAGCACATCTCGGCTTGTCACATTCTCCCAAGCAAGGACAAAAAAAACACCAAGACCACGATTGTTGTCAAGCTTGCAAATCGAAAGCATAAGGTTGAAGTGTTGAGACAATCCAAAAACCTTAGAGATACTGGAGTGTATATAAACGAGCACCTAACAAAGAAGAATTCTGAAATAGCTTGGTATGGCCGTGCCCTCAGAAAGCAAAACAAGATCCAAGCAACCTGGTCAAGAAATGGAAAAGTATTTATAAAGTTAAACGGACCACCAGAGCAGGCCAGGGTGGTTGCGGTACGAAATCTGAATGATCTGGAGCAATACAAGTGACAATGCCTAAATATATTTTTTTGGGACCGATGACTTGGATTTCATTCATGCTGTTTACCTTATTGACTGAGTTTTTTTCTGGTAGGCCTGTATGGCCAAGATGTTTTCTGTCTGGACATGTGGAAGATATGTTTCTTTTATGTTTTTTTTTGTTCTTTGTTTTTTTTGGCTTTTTCATTTTCAACTTTATGGCATTCTTTGGTTGGCATAGAACCTATGGTCTGAAAGAGATATCATGGATTATTTTTTATCTATACTGTCTATTGGGATTCCATTTTCTTTTTTTGGACTGGGATTCTGTTTCCTACCGCATGTTGAATGCATGGATACTGCAGACTGAAAGAGATAACTTGAATTACTTTTTGCTCGACTATGGACATGGACTATTGTTTTCAATTTTGGATCTGGGTGTGTATATGTTTTCCACGGACAGTTATGGCATGGACTACTTTTGTGGAGAGGCATTGTGGACAACTACAGCATGGACTATGGAGATGTGTCTTGGGCAGCCAAGGGCTCATGTTGGCCAGCTGTATGGTATGGTCAACTTGGGTGGAATTGTATTTGGAGATACATACATGGGTGACTTTAAAGAAGTAGGCTCACTGGAGCCCGGAAATCAAGTACATAACCACAATGTCGGATACGGAAGAAATATATGATTTTGAATATGATGTTGATCCTGAGACTCATGTGTTTAATGCAATTAATAATACCTGTAAATATTATACAGATGAACAGCTTAATGACATTGTTAAACCAGAAAATAGGTTTTCGTTGATACACCTAAATTGTAGAAGCCTTTATGCGAATTTCACCAAGATTAATGAATACTTAAAAACATTTAATAATAGATTTTCAGTTATAGCATTATCTGAAACGTGGTTAAAGCAGGAGAATTGTGCTGATTTTCACTTGGAGGGTTATGAGCTGTATCACCTGGATAGAAACAACAAAAGGGGAGGGGGCGTGGCCCTGTATGTGGACAGTGACTTGAAATGTAAACAAGTGCAAAGTATAGTAATCGATGACTTAATGGAAGGTATAACTGTGGAAATTGAAATGGATAAGGTGAAGAATATTGTTTTTACTTGTGTATACAGAACACCAGGGTCAAGCATAGAATCATTTAAAGACAGTTTGGAAGAGTTATTGAATGGGTTAAATGAGAGCAAAACATGTCTGATTTGTGGAGACTTTAACATTGATCTCTTAAAGCAATCTAATCACTGCACGTCAGATTTTGTGGATGCTCTATATGGCAGAGGGTTCTACCCACTGATCACAAAACCCAGTAGAGTAACCTCAACTTGTGCTACATTAATTGACAATATTTTTATAAACACTTTGGAGAACAATATTAAAAGCGGACTTGTGATAAATGATATTAGTGACCACTTACCTATATTTGTAATATATGACTGTCAAATTAAGACAAAGAAGGAAGAAAACTCCCTTAGATACACAAGGGTAAGAACTGATGACACAATAGCCAAGTTCAGGAATGATCTGGTTAATGAGGAGTGGAAAGGGGTTTATGTGGAAGAAGTAAATGCTGCGTATGAGGCATTTTTGGACATTTACTTGTCGCTGTATGAAGAACACTGTCCAATGGTAGTACGGAAGCAAAAATGTAATTATAAAATAAAACCCTGGATGACAAAGGGCTTACAAAATGCAAGTAAAAAGAAAAACAAACTCTATAGAGATTTTATCAAATTAAGAACAAAAAAGGCTGAAAATCAATATAAAGCTTACAAAAATAAATTAACTACTATAATTAGAAATGCAAAGAAAGAACACTATAATAATGTCTTAAAGGAAAATATAAATAATATCAAAGAAACTTGGAAGATTTTACGAAATGTCATTGGAAGCAAAGCTGTATCTGCAGATTTACCCAATTACTTCATTAATGACAACAATATGGTTATTAAAAACGTGAATGAAGTGGTAAATGAATTTAATTCATTTTTTGTAAATGTAGGCCCAAACCTTGCTAAGAATATCCAAAGTCATAATGAAGGGAAAGCAAATAAAGACTGGACAGGGGAAAGTAAAGTGTTGCAGTCTATGTTTCTAGGACATGTGAGTGAAAGACAAATTATAGAAATAGCATTAAATTCAAAAAATAAGACATCAACTGACAGTGATGGAATTGACATGATAATTGTGAAGAAGACCATTGATTGTATAATTAACCCCCTGTGTCATATTTTTAATCTTTCCTTTCAAACAGGCACCTTTCCAGACAGAATGAAAATAGCAAAGGTTATTCCTCTATTTAAATCTGGGGACAAACACAGCTTTACCAACTACAGACCAGTGTCTTTGCTTTCACAATTTTCCAAGATTCTTGAAAAAGTGTTTGCTCATAAATTAGATAGTTTTATTGAAAAGAATAACCTGCTGAGTGAGAGTCAGTATGGATTCAGGGCAAATCGATCAACAGCCTTAGCCTTAATGAATATATATGAAGAAATAACCACAGCAGTAGATGAGAGGAATTACACAATAGGGGTGTTTATTGACTTAAAAAAAGCATTTGATACGATAGATCATCACATTTTAATTTCTAAATTACAAACATACGGTGTGAGAGGGGTGGCGATGAACTGGTTAAGTAGCTATCTTGAAAATAGACAACAATATGTACAACTCTCTGGTTACACATCTGAATGTATGAATATTGAATGTGGTGTCCCTCAAGGTTCGGTCCTGGGGCCCAAACTTTTTATTTTATATATTAATGATATATGTGAAGTGTCAAACATATTGAAATTTGTTTTATTTGCTGACGATACAAATTTCTTCAGTTCAGGAAAATACCTTAAAAAATTAGCAGATGATATTGTAAATGAAATGTGTAAACTTAAGATATGGTTTGATAACAATAAGCTATCCCTAAATTTGGAAAAAACGAAATTTATGATATTTACTAATCGAAAGAAGGACAATGTGGCATTATGTATTGACGGAGTTAATATTGAAAGAGTATCCGAGTTAAAATTTTTGGGTGTTATGTTGGATGAGAAATTGACATGGAAGCCACATATAATGTACATAAAAAATAAGGTAGCCAAGAGTGTTTTTGTTTTGAACAAGGCAAAGAATGTGCTTGATTATAATTCTATGCGAATATTATATTGTTCACTCATCCTACCATATTTGAGTTACTGTGTGGAAGTGTGGGGTAACACGTATGAAAGCAACATAAAGCCATTATTTATATTACAGAAGAGAGCAGTAAGAATAGTTCACAATGTAGATTCAAGAGAACATACCAACGAATTATTTATTAAATCCAGACTATTGAAACTTAAAGAGTTAGCTGAAATACAGACTTTATTAGTTTTGTTTAGAGCAAAATGCAGAGTATTACCAGCAAATATACAGAGGTTGTTCGTTCCCTGTCCAGATGACAGCAGAAGGAAATTAAATTTTAAACACCAATTTGCACGAACAACCTTAAAACAAAGGTGCACCTCAGTTATAGGTATCAAACTATGGAACTCTTTGCAGAACGATGAAAAGAGTTCCAATAATATATTTCACTTCAAAAGGTTGTGCAAAGAAAAGATACATAGACAGTATAGCACAGTTTAGTATAATATTGCAGTTTAGCGTGTCAGGACGTAGCATAGAGTTGTAGTGTAGGCCAGTATGAGTATAGTAATATAGTATATAGCAGCGTAACATAGAATAATAATATATTAAAATATTGTATAATACTGTACCAATATGGTGTAGAATAAATAGTATGATTTAGTTATATTATAATAAAATAGAAATTAGATAGTATATAGAAATATAATACATTATATAAGTGTGTGTGTGTGGGGGTGTGTGTGTGTAAATGAATTAACCTAAATATGTAGTTTGACTGATAGATAGACAAAATGGGTTTATTTATGTTGATTTAATTTGGTTGTGTTGATGTTAAATTTTTATTTATTTTTTGCAAAATGGGTATATTCTGTTTGGTTTTACACAATATGTCTATCGGTGTGTTGTACGTGTGTAGGGGCAGGTATATATAAGATTTTTTCTTCTTCCTGTTCCTTTCGGCCATGGTATTTTTTGTGAATTATGTGAATATGTACTGTTGGACTGTGGTGATTCCATGTACGGATAAATAAAATGATGATGATGATGAATGGTTTCTGCTTTTCTACTCCTGTAGACCAGTTACGAGGAAGTTACACTCTAGACCAGGCTTAGGCTTAGGTTAGGGCTTTGGTTTTTGCGGGCGGCCACTCCCCAGTAGGTTAGTACTAGTTTGGTATAGAGTGGTCGGCGGCTGGGGGGGTGCACGGTCCTCATCCATTGCTTGGCTTCCTACTGGGTCTAGAGGCAGAAAAGAGAACCATTATGGGCTCAAGGGACCACTCCAGTTTCCAGATTTGTTTGTGCTGATGTTCACCCGTTCCCCTGAGGGGGTATGAGGGGTCACGTCATAATCTAGTTTTTAACCTGATGTGCATCCATACCCCTGAGGAGGTAGAAAAGCCCATTTTAATCAAAGTTATTTATTTTGATTTTTAATATGATTTATTGATTTTCCAATAATTTTTTTAATAATTCATCTCTTTGTAATATAAGTGTTTTACCTGATGTGCATCCATACCCCTGAGGAGGTAGAAGGGGGCACATTTTAATCTAAGTTATTCATTTTTGGTTTATTTTTTTGAGAGGGATGGCGCCCTCTACTGGCCGTTTTTGGTACTAATTTCTTAATTATTTTTAATAATTCATCTCTTTGTAATATAAGTGTTTTACCTGATGTGCATCCATACCCCTGAGGAGGTAGAAGGGGGCACATTTTAATCTAAGTTATTTATTTTGATTTTGATTTTTAATATGATTTATTGGTTTTTCCAATAATTTTTTTTATAATTCATCTCTTTGTAATATAAGTGTTTTACCTGATGTGCATCCATACCCCTGAGGAGGTAGAAGGGGGCACATTTTAATCAAAGTTATTTATTTTGATTTTGATTTTTAATATGATTTATTGATTTTCCAATAATTTTTTTATAATTCATCTCTTTGTAATATACGTGTTTTACCTGATGTGCATCCATATCCCTGAGGAGGTAGAAGGGGGCACATTTTAATCTAAGTTATTCATTTTTGGTTTATTTTTTTGGAAGGGATGGCGCCCTCTACTGGCCGTTTTGGTACTAATTTTTTAATTCTTTTTAATAATTCATCTCTTTGTAATATAAGTGTTTTACCTGATGTGCATCCATACCCCTGAGGAGGTAGAAGAGGGCACATTTTAATCTAAGTTATTCATTTTTGGTTTATTTTTTTGAGAGGGATGGCGCCCTCTACTGGCCGTTTTTGGTACAATTTTTTTAATTATTTTTAATAATTCATCTCTTTGTAATATAAGTGTTTTACCTGATGTGCATCCATACCCCTGAGGAGGTAGAAGGGGGCACATTTTAATTTTAAAGTTATTCATTTTTTATTTATTTTTTTGAAGGGGATGGCGCCCTCTACTGGCCGTTTTTGGTACTAATTTTTTTATTATTTTTAATAATGAATCTCTTTGTAATATAAGTGTTTCACTTAATGTGCATTCATACCCCTGAGGAGGTAGAGAATCTAAGTTATTATTATTATTATTATTATTATTATTATTATTATTATTATTATTATTATTATTATTATTATTATTATTATGAATACAGGTGTTCATTGAAACAAGGGCTAGATAATATATAATAGGGTACATTTCATTTCTTTTTGATTTTTTTTATTAATAATTTTTTTTAATAATTCATCTCTTTGTAATATAAGTGTTATACCTGATGTGCATCCATACCCCTGGGGAGGTAGGAGGGGGCACATTTTGTATCTAAGTTATTATTATTATTATTATTATTATTATTATTATTATTATTATTATTATTATTATTATTATTATATTATTATTATTATTATTATTATTATTATTATTATTATTATTATTATTATTATTATTATTGTTATTGTTATTATTCTTGTTATTCTTGTTATTCTTTAAGGAAGGGAAGAGTGTCAATGCGGTATGGTCCTCATCCAGAGGGTGTGGTGAGTCTGTGGTCCGCTTCTTCACCGGGCCGGCCCCCAAATGGTTCAGGAGACACCCCGCCATTGTTGCTCTGGAGGGAGCCTGCATTGATGGTACAAGTTTGTGTTCTTAATATATTGTTTTTTTTGGGATGATAGATGAATTCTTTGTAGCATGGTCGTGAAAGGTGAATCCTCTGTAGTGTGATGGTGAGGGGTTAATCGTCTGTAGTGTTTGTAGTTATTTTTGAATTTCTTTCCTTTTTTTTCTTTTTTGAATGGTAAAGGTTATAGTCTTTTAGTGTCAATTTACGAACAACTTCATCAGTAATGCACCCTGAGTCAACAGACGTTTCGGCCAGTAGTATACTTATATATATTTTTTGTATATATCCAAGTATACTGCATCATACGTCCTCTTCAGAGCAGGCCAATCCATTTAGGTTGATCAAACCTTGGATTGTTGTTCGTTTCATTTCAAATTAGTTGCTTTTATGGAGACGGGTTGTGATGTGGGGATGGATTTATTTATAGCTTTTTTGCATCTTCCTGTTAGAGGTCTATTAGTTAATCCTATCATTGATCCTAATTTAGTTAGTCCTGTGTAACCAAGTGGTCCTGTATGTAGTAATGTTGATCCATACAAGTATCAAAGGTCAATGTTAACCTATGTTTCAGGGTTGCCTGTTTTTGTCTGACTTAGAAGGTTTTGTAAGCCTTTCAAGTCAGAGAATTTTGAGGCAGCTTGGTCTATTTTATAAGTAATTTTGAGGATTGCACATTCCATTTCTTAGTTGGGAGGTGCTGATCCGCGTGAGTAAGCGAGATTTGTTCCTACAGATAGTATTTTTTTTCTTTTTTATGAAAGATTTAGGCCTAATGCAGGCTGATCTAAGTGGTTTCAATTGTAGGATATGATGTGTTTCTGGTTCTAATAGGATATAGTTTGGAAATACGTGTGGGTGCGGTTATGTACTGAGTATGTTTAGGCTATGGAGTGCCCTTAAAAGATGGTTAGATATATTACCTGAGTATAGCGAGGTAGGGAAGCCTTCATATACGCTTTCCCTTGCTTGAAGAGCCCAACAGGGGCTTGAATCCTCTTCTCGTATCAGAAAGGCCTTGCAGTCAGGTTTTAGAAATTACAGTGTTCATTTTCTCTCATCATTCGAGTCGGGAGACTCAGGGTATTAACCGCTGTTTGTCCCGGCTGTAATGATAGAATTACCACTGTAAACCTGTCTGCATAAGACCAGTCTTCCACGCTATGGGCCGCTGTGCATTTGTTCCCAAGCCAAGGTCAAGCCCTGTTACTGGGTTCAAGGTACAGTTCCCCCTCCCCCCATTTTTACTCAGAGTCTGGATGTGGTTGAGTGGAGATGTCGTCCATCTGAAGTTCCACCGCTTGTGGTTTAGGATATGCTGTCTGATCTTGCTTTAAATAGTCTTAGGTTCCGCCCCCAGGTGGCTTTTGCAGGGATGTGTAAAGCCCCAGTGAGTCAGTGTTCTTATTGGTCTAGTTGGATTTGTGTCCGTGTGTCTCCAGGCTTAGGTTTGGAGGTGTGTGGTCCCCTGTGGTGTTGTGTGTGTGAAGGGACCTGTCTCGGTTCCTGGCTGTCTGAGGGGGCTCCGTGGGGTGTCTGGGGGGGGGGGGGGGTTTGTATGCAATTTTTGTTCCAAGCTGGTGGGAGGGGACCTCGGGTGTCACCCCAGGTTCTAGGTGTTGTGTGCTCAGGGGGGGGGGGGGGGGGGGGGGGGGGGGGGGTTTAGGATTTAGTTATGCCTTACAGTTTAAGCTTCAGACGTCCCGACGCCTCCTAACGTCAGCCGTCTACAACTTAGTTGTGTGTTGTGCTGAGGTCCAGGGTCAAGGTCATAGCCAAGCCCAGGTGCTGTCTGTAGTGTGGTAGTGAAAAGTTAACCTTCTATTAGTGTGATAGTGAGAGGGTTTAGCTGTCTATAGTGTGATAGTGAGAGGGTTGACCGTCTGTAGTGTGGTGGTGAGAGGTTAACCGTCTGTAGTGTGGTAGTGAAAGGTTAACCTTCTATAGTGTGGAAGTGAAAGGGTTAACCGTCTGTAGTGTGATAGTGAAAAGGTTAACTGTCTATAGTGTGGTAGTGAAAGGTTAACTGTCTGTAGTATGATAGTGACAGATTAACCTTCTGTAGTGTGGTAGTGAAAGGTTATCCTTCTGTGGTGTGATAGTGAAAGGGTTAACCTTGATTATTTAGCTTTGCCTTTAAGGTTAAGCTTCAGACGTCAAGTTGGTTAAGTTTAGTGCTCTGGTTAGGGTCTGGTTAAGGTTAGGCATTGTTTCGGAGTTGGTTAAGGTTAGAGTTTGTCTTAGAGAATGGCAATATTCTTTCTATGGTTAAGGTTAAGGTTAGGCATGGTTAAGGTTAAGGTTAAGGTTAGGCATTGTTTCGGAGTTGGTTAAGGTTAGAGTTTGTCTTAGGGAGTGGCAATATTCTTTCTATGGTTAAGGTTGAGGTTAGGCATGGTTGAGGTTAAGGTTAAGGTTAGGCATGGTTAAGGTTAAGGTTAGGCATCATTCATCACTTTGTAATATAGGTGTTGTACATGATGTGCTTTCATACCCCTGAGGAGGTAGATAATTAAAGTCGTCACATGGTGTGTCTTCCTATCCCTGAGGAGATAGAGAATTTAAGTTATTAATTTTTGATTTTTTTATAATTTTTTTTATTAATAATTTTTTTTAATAATTCATCACTTTGTAATATAAGTGTTTTACCTGATGTGCATCCATACCCCTGAGGAGGTAGAAGGGGGCACATTTTAATCAAAGTTATTTATTTTGATTTTGATTTTTAATATGATTTATTGATTTTCCAATAATTTTTTTATAATTCATCTCTTTGTAATATACGTGTTTTACCTGATGTGCATCCATACCCCTGAGGAGGTAGAAGGGGGCACATTTTAATCTAAGTTATTCATTTTTGGTTTATTTTTTTGGAAGGGATGGCGCCCTCTACTGGCCGTTTTGGTACAGATTTTTTAATTCTTTTTAATAATTCATCTCTTTGTAATATAAGTGTTTTACCTGATGTGCATCCATACCCCTGAGGAGGTAAAAGGGGCACATTTTAATCTAAGTTATTCATTTTTGGTTTATTTTTTTGAGAGGGATGGCGCCCTCTACTGGCCGTTTTTGGTACAAATTTTTTAATTATTTTTAATAATTCATCACCTTGTAATATAAGTGTTGTACATGATGTGCTTTCATACCCCTGAGGAGGTAGAGAATCTAAGTCGTCACATGATGTGTCTTCATACCCCTGAGGAGGTAGAGAGTCTAGGTTATTTATACTTAGATAGATAGGTAAATAGTTAGTTAAGGTCGGTTGTTTGTAGTTACATTGTTTTTGAATGGTTTCTGCTTTTCTACTCCTGTAGACCAGTTACGAGGAAGTTACACTCTAGACCAGGCTTAGGCTTAGGTTAGGGCTTTGGTTTTTGCGGGCGGCCACTCCCCAGTAGGTTAGTACTAGTTTGGTATAGAGTGGTCGGCGGCTGGGGGGGTGCACGGTCCTCATCCATTGCTTGGCTTCCTACTGGGTCTAGAGGCAGAAAAGAGAACCATTATGGGCTCAAGGGACCACTCCAGTTTCCAGATTCCAAACGCATTTCCTTTGATTTAATTATACATCAAATGATTTATGTCAAGGATTGCAATGCCTCGCTTGAATGAAGTTAACTTTTCACCTGGATAACGTCAACATTCAGGGTGAATGTAATGTGAGAAATTGGGATACATTTTTTTATTATTTGGGTCTGAGAGTGTGGCTGGTCTGCCGTTCTGCAGCTGGATACTATTGGTTTATTTTGGCAAAATTCTTCTGCTCTGTGTGACAATAAATAAATGAATGATGATATGCAATTTAAAACCAAAACTAAGGCCTCAGTATGAGTTTAAGACGTGAACATGGTCATGTTTGTTGAATAATAAAAAATAAAAATAAAATTACTTTTTATTTAAATTTTTTTTGATCGGATCGGGAAAGATCGGTATTGGTAGATACTCAAAATCACATGATCGGGATCGAATCGGGAGCAAAAAAAACGTGATCTGGACATCCCTAGCCACTAGGGCTGGGCGATATGGCCTAAATATGATATCACGATATTTTCTGACCTTTCGGCGATACACGATACACATCACAATGTTTTTCTTTTTTTTCCCAAACAATTCATTATGAGGCTTACCAAGAATGTATTTGAGTTTGCAAGCTAACATTAAAGACAAAATAAAATACCCATGCATTTAGCATTTTTATATTATATATTAGATTTAGATTAGATTATATATTGCATATATTTAGCAATGAGATAATATATGATTTAGATATGAAATATGATTAATTGAAAATGGGGGACCCTGATGTAAACAAGACGAAAGTCTTTCTCTGGTCTGCATGTATTGAGCTGTACTGTACCCATTCTGCAATATGTTAATAACGTTTTAAATCAATCAATCAATCAATAGCATTTTTATGAAACTACTGTATATTTGTATGTCTCTAAATGTTTTGATGAATTGAAAATGGAGGACCCTTATGTAAAAAAGCCGAAAGTCTTTTTCTGGTCTTCATCCTCCAGTCAGTCCACTGTTGTTGTATTGAGCTGTACTGTATTGTACCCATTCTGCAATCGTTAATAACGTTTTCATTCATTCAATCGTTCAGCCGGCAACGGAATAATTTTCATTGACAGTCGAGTCTGCCAATTACGTCATACCGCTTGCACCCGCCCTGCTGTTCTTAGCACCAATAGGCAAGCGCTATGCGTTGTTTACTTTCTGCTCTGTCCGCCATTGATTTTGACGAGAGCTCAGCTCAGCGACAACAACAACAGCTCCCTGCGGCCGACGAGTGATTACCAGCGCACCGCAGCATGACTTAAACGAGGCATAATGATTTTACTGCAACGGATGTTATAATAAAAGCCTTTCCATACATCTGTCTGATTGAAAACTTTATTAACAGACCGCAGAATGGGCATGCACAACTCGGCACGGGCTGAGATATGAACAGTAATGTTTGCTATCTAGGTTGTCCTCGGATGTTGCTATGTTCGGGTAAATACGCTGATGTTATTGAACGTGTAACTATATAACGTTAATGCCACAAAACGAATGCCTTTGTTAATAATAAGTAGTAACTTTGATGCAGTAATGTGTGTGTGGGGGCGGCGTTGTTCAAACGTTTGAACGGGTGTGGACCAGATTGACGCAACACAATCCTCTTGGGCAAAACATCACGATATCCACGATACGTTAAAAAAGTGTATCGTTAATGAACTGTACCCGATATTTATATAATATCGTCATATCGCCCAGCCCTACTAGCCACCACCCACTTCAATGACAGAGCTCTCATATTTGCGAATGCATAAACTATATCTTAAATTATGGCTATGTGTCTAATATGGCCATCGCTTATCAATGACTTGTTTTGTTTAAATCAGGGTGAACGCTGTTGCGAATGACACATAGCCATAATTTAAGATATAGTTTATGCATTCGCAAATATGAGAGCTCTGTCATTCGCAACAACGTTCACCCTGATGTAAACAAAACAAGTCATTGATAAGCGACGGCCATATTAGACACATAGCCATAATTTAAGGTATAGTCTATGCATTCGCAAATATGAGAGCTCTGTCAATCAGTGGAGGTTTCTCTATGACAACACGTGAAAAAATAATTCACTCATAATTCATAATTATTATTAATTTACATATGCCTATATATATATTGTGAACCTTCCCATGGAAGGTTCAGCATTTTGACCGTCTCCCATCTGTTGAATGCTGTCAGGTGGGGGCCTGGTTCTCCTCCATAGACCTGTAGGATGCGTATTCGCATCCCGATATTCCATCCAATTAAATTCAATTCAATTATCTTTAATGACCACCCAGCCAGGCTGGTGGAATTTGATTACAGTGCAGCATGTTACAGCATTGTTCCAACATAGAACATAGAATATAACATCACTTACATTACGTACATGCAGTTAAATACCTAGGGCTTACCTACGCTTCCTTTGCAGGGTTTAGCGTATGAGTACCAGAGGCTGCGGTTCGGCTATTCTCTGGCTTCCCGCATTTTCACCAAGTGCGTGGAGACCGCACTGGGGCCTCTGCGTCGTTGGGGGTTACGAAGTGTATTCTGCCCTGGACGACGTTCTGGTCCTTGGCTGGTCAGGGTAGATCGTCAGGTCTCATACCAGGCAGGTGGTGGAATTCCTCACCAGCCTGGGTTTTGCTGTAGACTGGAAGTAGAGTACTCCTCTTCCCAGTCAACGGGTGGAGTACTTCGGCTTATTCTAAGCTCAAGGTCTATATGGGCATCCCTCTCAGAGCGGCGGCGAGTGGGTGTTCTCGGCACGCTCGGGAGGTTCCGTCCTAGGACGGTTACGGCGCTGTCCGTGATGCGCCTGCTCGGTATGATGGCATCTGCTCACTCTGTGGTCCCTCTTGGCCTCCTCGTGAGGAGGATACAGAGGTGGTTTTCCAGTATGGAAATAGACCCGGTGAGAGGGAAGTGGAAGCGGCTAAGGTTCCCATATCAGTACGCTCCCCCTGTCTGCACCGGGCGGCGGTCGAGCTGGCTATGGGTGTTTCTCCATCTGCGCAGCCTGAGGGCTCTCCACATCCCCGGCAGGGTGAATGTGGGTGCAGGTGTGATGTCGCGGGGTGGTCCTCACCCTGACGAGTGGGGATTACGTCCAGACATAGTCGGGCAGGTCTGGGACCGATTCCGTGGCCGTCCGGGATTCTGTACACTTTTCCCCCCCTTACACCTGATAGCTCAGCTGTTGGGGTGGTAACGTCGGGAGCGCGGGACTTGGTCCTGGTCGTGCCGGGCCGGGGCTCAGCTGTGTGGTCCCCGGCCCTGATTCAGCTCTGTGTGGCCCCGCCGTAGCCTGTTCCGTGGTCACCGCGGGCCCTCTCTCAGGCACGCGGAACTCTGTTCTCCCTTCCTGTTCTGGGGCAGCCTCTAGGCTTGGCTGCTGTCAGTGTGAATCTGGTGGGGATGCGTCTTGACTATTCTGTGGTTGACGCTATCCGGTACGCGCACGCTCCGTCCTCTACCGCGGCTTACGCTGGGGAGTGGCGTATGGTCGAATGTGGGGGCGGAACGTTGTTTAGCCACCCTCTCGTGGGACGTTCCTGCTTGGCGCTCGCCGTCTCAAGTTGGTGGAACGTTCTCTGTCTCCGAGTGGGACCTCCAACTGGTCCTCGGCCGGTTGTCTGAGGCCCCGTTTGATCCTCTTGAGCAGGCGTCGTTGGAGCAGCTGTCTTCAAGACTGCGTTCCTACTGGCCATCACCTCTGCTAAGCGCTTGGGTGAGCTTTGTGCTCTCTCAGTGCTTGTCTATTCTTGCCAATAGCGGTGCGACTCTGAGGCCTAATCCAGTCTTCGTGCCAATGAATATCCGGAGCTTTTTTCGCTCCAGGGATATTGTGATTCAGGCGTTTCATCCGCCTCCTCACGCTGGTGAGTTAGAGGCAAGCCTTCACCTGTCATGTCCTGTCCGTGCTTGACGGTTTACCTCAGTCGGACTCGGGATCTCAGGGCTGCCGATCAACTTTTTGTTTTTTACGGTGGCCCTCACGCTGGTTATGCACTGTCCAAGCAGCGCCTGTCACATTGGTTGTGCGAGGGCATTGCCGCCTTGTTAGGGGGGGCCTCAGTGGAGGACATCTGTGCTGCGGCCTCCTGGTCCTCCCCGGGTCCCTTCGTTAGGTTTTACCTCATGGACATGACTGGGGGTTCTGTCTCCCAGGCGGTTCTGATGTCTGGGACCTCCCCTGCGTCCCGCCTTTCGGTGGGTTAGCTGGGGTGTGTGGGTGTGTGCCACGGGGTGATGTGTCACACGTGGTCCCGCCTGTGCTGTGCGTTTTTAGGGGTCTCTGGTTCCCTCTTTTTTCGCACTTTCGTGGAGTTGACTGCCGCCCCCTCTTCACTAGGAAGGGCGGGTGGACGGGACTCCCCTCTCCCCTGGTGGTAGGGCTTGCGGGTCCTCAGGGGGTACATTTGTTGGGCCACGCGTCTGATCTGCCCCATATCTCAATATGGCAAAGAGTGAGACGCGATGCCAGTAATGCTATATAACGAAAGGTTATCCTATAACCTAGTTATATGAATACTGGCTGAGCGTCTCGCTCTTAGAGCGCCCTGAGGTCCTTGGTGGGGTTTTCTGTGATGGAAACTTTTTCACGAGGAAGGGTGAGTGTGACCATGTCCGGTGTCTTATAGGGGGACACTGGCGAAGAGCGAGACGCTCAGCCAGTTTTCATATAACTAGGTTATAGGATAACCTTTCGTTCATGTTAGTTAGGCAGCAGTAGCATGTGCAGTTCATGTTAGTTAAGTAGCAGGTGCATTTAATGTTAGTTAAGTAGCAGGTGCATTTAATGTTAATTAGGCAGCAGGTGCAGTTAATGTTAGTTAAATAGCAGGTGCAGTTGAGTTAGTTAGGCAGCAGTAGCAGGTGCAGTTGGGGCAGACATCATTGTGTTGAGCAGGGGCGGATTTAGGATTGTAGGAGATCCGGGGCTTAGCCCAGATAGGTGTCAATACGGAATTGTTTTGCTTCGACACCACAACCTTTAACTTATACCACCACCTTAAAGCGGACAAAAAGCACTAGAGAACACTTAAATTCACACCCTTTAATTAATGAAGCAAACAATAATAATAATAATAATAATAATAATAATAATAATAATAATAATAATAATAATAATAATAATAATAATAATAATTAATAATAATAATAACAATAATAACAATAATAATAATAATAATAATAATAATAATAATACACTGTATTTGTATAGCACCTTTCATACAAGAATTGCAACTCAAAGTGCTTCACAGCAGTAAAAAAGACAGGCATAAAATGAGCACAACATTGGCAGATCAAGAGCAATGCATAAAGTGCAGACATAAAGCATAAAATAGATAGCAGCAAAATAGACAAAGTCAAGGTAAGACATAGAACATTAAATCACATCATTTTTCATATTAGGATCTAAGATCTAGGGTTAACTCGCCGAACGTTGAGCGCCAGGACCCCCGAAAACCAGAGTATAGTCTGGTTTTCATCGTTGTTTCTTTTATTCGATATTTCCATTCATAAAGACATGTCGGCAGCCTGTGTTATCACTGGGGATGGGTCTGAGATCCCAAAAGTCTTGCGGCCGCTATTGCACTCCATTTGAAACGATGTGGCTTGGTGTCTGGGCCGAGCTGCGGCCTGCGGGCGGGGTCTAACTACTCGGTCAAGCCAAACGCTTATAACACATGCATTGACGAGGGTCGGGTTCATGTTCAATGCTGGATTACGTTGGCACCTTGATCGACATCAGTACTTGGAATGGCTATCAGATAATTGGAATATTCTTTTCGGGACAGATCCTGGTCAAGGTAAGGACCATATGGTATCAATATTGCGTTGATCCAAAAATTCCTTCATGCTGATCGGGGCGTGTGTGTGTGTGTGGCGTGTTCCGTTGGTTGCGATCAAAGCACAGAGGGGTGTTTGCGATCAAAGCACAGAGGGGTGCACCCCCCCTCCCTTCATGCATCCATGATGTCCCCCAGGGCTCGGTCCTAGGACCCCTTCTCTTCTCCCTCTACACTAAATCACTGGGTAACATTATCACGTCTCATGGCCTCTCATATCATTGTTATGCCGATGATACTCAACTCTTCCTCTCCTTCCCTCCCTCAGATATCCACGTCTCTGAGCGGATCTCGGCCTGTCTGTCCGACATCTCCGCCTGGATGACGACCAACCACCTCAAACTGAACCTAAGCAAAACAGAATTGCTCCACCTGCCGGCCAAATCCTCCCCCCTGACCGACCTCTCCATCACAGTCGAGAATGCAGCTGTGACCGCGTCCCCGACCGCCAAGAACCTCGGTGTTGTCCTCGACGACCAGTTGAACTTCTCTGCTCACATCGCAGCGACAACCAGAACCTGCAGATTCCTCCTGAGCAACGTCAGAAGGATACGCCCCTTCCTGACAAAAGAAGCCACCCAACTCCTCATCCAATCAACAGTCATCTCCCGCCTCGACTACTGCAACGCACTGCTAGCTGGCCTCCCGGCCACTGCCACCAAGCCTCTTCAACTCATTCAAAACGCAGCGGCCCGCCTGATATCAAACCTACCGAAGTCGGCCCATGTCACCCCACTTCTTAGGGACCTGCACTGGCTCCCCATTGCTGCACGTATCCGCTTCAAGGCCCTCGACCTAGCATACCGTGCAGCAAAGGGAACCGCTCCCGCCTACCTCCGGTCAATGGTCTCTAACTACACACCCTCAAGACCCCTACGCTCTGCATCTTCTGGCCGCCTCAGACCTACTCCTATCCAAGCTCCCGGAGGGTCATCAAAGAGAAGCCGCCTATTCTCAGTCCTTGCCCCACAATGGTGGAATGAACTACCCATCCCAGTTAGGACAGCCGAATCCCGTCCAATCTTTCGCCGTCGACTAAAGACTCACTTCTTCAACCATTATCTGAAATGAAAAAAAAAAAAAAAAAATCTAACCCTGACTAACCTTACTGTCATGCACTTGTCCTAATAAACTAACCTACACTGTAACACGCAACACTTGATGAACATTGTTACTCAGCTGATAGAGTTGTACCCTTCTTGCTGTCTTGTCGTACAGAACTTGTAAGTCGCTTTGGATAAAAGCGTCAGCTAAATGACTAAATGTAAATGTAAATGTAAATGAAACATAATACCGATAATCTAAATTTGATTTTGAGAACAGTAGCTAGTCCAGGGAAGAAACAATAACGCGTTTACTAGAATACACGTTGCCGGCCATTACGAAGCATTTTGGAAATGACACCAGACCACCCTGAAACTACACTCATATTCACGACGGTATAAAACGGAAATGTATGGATGGAAAAATGATCTGTTTTTTGCATCTTGACCGGAAGAAACTCAATGACAATCGACTATATTATTAGATCCATAGCTATAATATATAATATAGCTTTAGGCCTGCAAACACAGCCATGTATCCCCATGTTAAAAGGTGCTGGCCTTTCAACAGTAACAGTAAACAGCGCCATCTGGCGCTGAAAGTGTTAATAGGCGTCTTTGTTTACGGTTTGATTATCACTGATACAAAGTAAAATAGTGCAGTGCAATAAAATAGTTAGTCAAATAGAATAAAATAATGCAATACTGCATTGCAATGAAAGAGTTATCATCGTATTTTTTCGGGAGGCCGGAAAGGAGTGAATTAAAAAGAAAAAAAGAAAAAAAAATCTAACCCTAACTAACCATACTGTCATGCACTTGTCCTAATAAACTAACCTACACTGTAGCACTCAACACTTTGATGAACATTGTTACTCAGCTGATAGAGTTGTGCCCTTCCTGATGGCTTGTCGTACAGAACTTGTAAGTCGCTTTGGATAAAAGCGTCAGCTAAATGACTAAATGTAAATGTAAATGTGAGTGCATTACAGTAGTCGAGTCGGCTTGAGATAAAGGCATGGATCTGGTTTTCAGCGTCTTTTTGATTTATAAATGGCCGTACTTTAGCTATGTTTCTAAGGTGGAAGAATTATGTTTTTGTCAACTTGTTGATTGTGATTTAAAGCTTAGGTCTGAGTCTACCATAACACCAAGACTTAACTCACTCAAATACAGTTAGCAGCTGGATAGACTACAGATGGAAATTAGCTTCTGCTAAATCTGGTGCAAACATATTTTCATGTAACAATGATTAATTGTCCAAACATTTTTATTTTTTTTAAGTAGATTCGGGGCTTTTCAGAAAACATTCGGGACTTGAGCCCAAGTAGCCACCCCCTAGCCCCGCCCCTGGTGTTGAGCTCAATGTCTGATGTGCGTGATCTCCCTCTTTACAGCTACATTTGTCCTTACTCTGTCAGCTCCCGTTTGAGTTATATTCCATTATGTAAAGCGGATTTTACAGTAACACAATCACTTTAATCAGTGGACAGCCCACAGCCATACACTGGTCCAGCATTGCCCTGACAGTTGCTAAGACAAAGATGGGGGGCGTTGAGACATTCTACGCACAGCTTGGGCACATTGTTTACCCAGGGTAGTAGGCTAGAGGCACACTGGGACTCATATTCCACTCCAGAACCAAAGTGATATAAATCAAATGTCCAAATATGATTCATTGAACAGGAGGAATAAGACATTGCTATGTTGCAGTGAGTTGTCAAAATATGACACACATAACAACAGTGCTGTCCTGACCAGGGGCTCATTCTAATCTTAACCACCAGTGAAACAGTGAGGGGAAGGATAGTATGTGGTGACAATTGTACATCCAATATGATATTAATTAGTTGTATCATTCGTTTGTCAACTTTGCTCAGGAGGAGTTATGGCGATATATAGGCTACACACACACTGACACATGGGCAGGAGTGATTACAATACCCCCTCACCAGTGCTTTGCACATGTGGGTGTAAAAAGTAATCCATTAGATTAAATTACTGACTGCAATTTTGGCATGAGTAATCTGCAACATATCGCATTTTAAAAGAATATGTGAGTGTGTGTGCTTGATCCCAAAGAGAGGATTGGGTTGTCACACAGCACCTACTATGCCTAATACTGTCATGGTCCCAGCCGCCTGTATCAGTTCCGCAACCGTTTCCATTTCCGGGGTAGGCCTGATTGGCCGAGACGGCCACGTGACGCGCGTGGCACGCCCCCGCGGCAGCAAGCACGCTACTGCTGGAGTTCGCCTTTCACATCGCTGCCGTTGGCGAAAGCAGGATGAGGCGAGAGCGTAGATTTCGCTGTGTATCATTTAATCATTTATCATTTAACATTTGAAAGACATACATTGTTGTCATACAGAAGTACAGAATACTTTTATCCAAAATGCTTCTTACTGTTACTGTAACTGAGGGGTACAATTCCCTGACTGTATTGATAAGTATGGTATCATTAAACCACTACCGCTTTATGTACTTTAATTACTGGCCATACAGTACACGATATCTAAGTATGATGAACACTTTCCCACATATGAAATCAGGTCCACACAAAGGTATAAGTCAAATATTTAATATATAGCAAAGGGTACATATAATAGTTACTTATTACATTTATGATTTGAATTGAATGCTCTTGTAAGGCAAATGAGTACTCGTATGCAAATCAACACTGAATGTCTAATCTCTGGTTACACAGGAAGCAAGTATACAACCTGGCTCTTTAGGGAATTATATCTATGGTCACTTAATGATTATAGCTGGATAATATACTGCAGGGGTCCCGCCGGTTGTAAGCCAGTAGGGGGGGTAGGAGAGCCGTCGGCTGTATCCCGTCTGGTCAACGATTTCTAGGGAGAGTTCAGGTACAGAACACAGTGCTCGTAGAACCTTGATCCGCAGATGAATACACTTGGGCTCTCTTGTAGACGATAGCTGTAGCTGTAGGTCCACAACGAAGAAGAAGCGAGGCGACCTCAGTCTGGTCTGAGTGCCGTCTCACCTTGGCTCCTCTCGGGGTAAATCCAACACTCACCGGTGTTGGCGATTATCCGCTCCACAAATCAAAGCACCAAAGCAAATAGATATTCCATGCCGTATAGGGCTCAGCAGTCGTCGGGGTAGGTAATCCAATGTGCAGGTCCACTCGTCCTCGCCCAGAACTCCTCGGATGAAAGCACCACGCGTGGTCTGCCCAACCTGGTTAAGACTCTAGATAACGCGAGGAAACGATGGGGTTGCTGCTCACTTTAGAACTCTAACCGAACGATGCACCATACATAATAGACTATTATTACTTAATAGAAATACGGTGCCAAACTCTGGCAATTCAGCTATTAATTCGCACGAGGTCTCACTGCTATTCTAAGGCCAAACAGGCCGTACTACACCGCACGCGGTACCGTGGGGTGAGGCTTCACGTCTTGTTACTTAGTTGGGTAGAAGGGTAAAGGACTAAGAGGAATTCTACATTTCTTGCGCCATATTTATATGCACAGTGGACAAGTAGTGCCGCTCTGCTTTCGGTAGCCGTATTCCTGCGCGGAGCTGAGGCTAGTAAGGGCATGTCTCGTCGGTACCTTTGAACTTGAACGCCAGGGGCTTGTCCCTGGCGCCTGGTCCTTTTGTCCAATAAGAGAATGAACTATTATGGGCTGTAGTAGAATAAAGGGATATTCAGTGTATATGTACAATGAATATACAAGGGATATCAAACGATATACAAATACTATTAAATATATATCCATAAATAAATATATATATTCGGTTTAATCTGATCCTTCACAACAGCCGCCCCCTAATTAGTCCCACCTAATTAGCTGAGCAGAGACAGATTAACCGCACTGTCCACTACTCAATGTCCGCTGTAAGGGTCAGTCAACTCACAAAGTCATAGGGTCATGGTCGTCATCAATAGTATCAGGGAGCCTTGGCAGTTCTATTAGCCTCGCCACGGGTCGGGTGTAAATCCGTCCTTGGACTAGCACTTCAGCTGCTCGGACCTTTCCATCGGCACCGGTGATCACTTTGCTTACGCGGCCAGCCGGCCACATAGCTCTGGGTAGTGACTGGTCGATGATCATGACGACTGTTCCTTCTGTCAAATTGTCTCTCTCTTTTACCCACTTCTGGCGGGTCTGTAGAGACGGTAGGTAGTGGAGTAGGAAGCTGTTCCAAAACTTATCAGCCAGTACTTGACTGTACCTCCACATTCTTCGGCCGTTCGCTTCTTCAGGCCTGTACATTGTCTGTGGTAGCGCGGGGTCCAGCCGCCCCATCAAGAGGGTGTTGGGGGTGACTGGGTCGACATCTGCTACATCACTTGAGACGTAACCGAGGGGCTTTGAGTTCAATACTCCCTCGATCTCCGTGAGGACTGTCATTAGGACTTCTTCCGCCACAGTCTGGGCCCCAAGCACGGCGTACAGGGCTGTCTTTATGGAACGTACTTCTCATTCCCAGGTTCCACCGAAGTGAGGTGCGTTCGGGGGATTAAACTGGAAGTCAATCTGGGATGGAGCGAGGTGGGTCTTAAGTTCTGGGCCCATAGCTTGGAAGCTCTCTCTCAGCTCTCTTTCTCCGCCTTTGAAGTTTGTCCCGTGATCAGACAACAATGTAGACGGTTTTCCTTTCCGTGATGTGAATCTTCGGAAGGCCATAAGGAATGAGTCTGTGCTCATGGTTGGAAGGAGTTCGATATGTATCGCTCTGGTGGTCATGCATTTGAATACAATACCCCACCGCTTCTCGGTTCCTCTTCCTCTCTTTATATACAGCGGGCCAAAACAGTCCATACCGGTGGAGTGAAAGGGCTTGTCGCCGAGTCGGAGGCGACAGGGAGGTAGGTCAGCCATCCGGGGTATACTGGGCTGCGCGCGCCACTTACGGCGGTCTAGACAGGTTCGCTGGAAGCGCCGCACTGCTTCTCTCCCTTGCAGTATCCAATAACGACGTCTGATCTCCGCGAAGACTCTCTCTGCCCCTGCGTGGTGCACATCCTCGTCGTATTTCTTTATGATCAGCTCTGTGACCTTGTGTCGGCTGTTCAAGACTATCGGGTACTTAACGTCATCCGGTAGGTCTGGGGCTCTCCGCAGACGACCACCCACTCTGATGAGATTATGGGCGTCGCTCTCGGGGGCCAGGTGAAGCAGTCTGCTGTCTGATGGGACGGGCTTTGCTCCCTGTAGACAGGCTAGCTCATCGGGGAACGAGTCTCTCTGGGCTCGTTGTAGTAGAAGGAGTTCTGCTTCTTCGTAGTCAGCTGCTGAAATGTCAGTTGTGGGCTGAACCTCTGGGTGGTGCCACAGAAATGTCTTTAGCTGCGCACTCTCTAGGGTGAGGCAATCGTCTAGAACCGGGCCTGTGGGGACGAGTGTGTGTGTCAACCCACAGAACATAGGTTTCTTGTTCTCTGCCTCCTCTTTACTCGCCTCCCGTGGGGTGGGTGTAGGCCACTCTTCTTCGGGGAGCTTGAGGAACTTTGGCCCGTCACTGTAGAGGTTGTGACGGGTGAGGTCATCCAGGGACATTCCCCGGGTGATGACGTCAGCTGGGTTGTGTTTGGTGTCCACATACCGCCAGCTGGTTACTTCTGTTAACTCTTGAATCTCTGTGACTCTGACTCCCACGAAGACCTTGTATCTGCACGAATCAGACCGGATCCATGTGAGTATGGTCGTGGAGTCTGACCACAAGATTGTTCTTTGCACCGGAATGGTGAGTTCACGTTGGATTAACGTGGCGAGCTGCGCTCCTGCTAGGGCTGCGCAGAGCTCTAGGCGCGGGATAGATTGTTGCTTGCGTGGGGCTATTCTTGAGCGAGCCAGGATGAAAGCAGTATGTATTTCTCCTCCCTCCTCTTGGGCACGCAAGTAAGCCACCGAACCGTAGGCTACTTCGGAGGCGTCGCTGAATACGTGCAGGTCGATCTTGCATGTCTCTGGCCTCACTGTGGGTGGGAAGTAGCTGCGGCGTATATTAACACCGGGGAGTGAGCGGAGTTCCGTCTCCCACTCTCTCCATGTGGATGCAAGGTGTTCGGGTATGGGATCGTCCCAGCCCTGGTCTTTGTCCCATAGCGCTCTTACAATCATCTTTGCCCTGGTGGTGTAAGGTAGAATACATCCCAACGGGTCATATTGTCTGGCGAGTGTTCTGTATACACTCCGTCTGGTGGTCGGTATTGCCGTCGACCTTCCCTGCTCCTTGATCAGGGGTTTGTGTCTATAATGGAGCGAGTCTGTTTTGAAGCGCCAGACTAGTCCTAGTGTCATTTCTTGGGCTTCTCCTGGGATGGTCGCCATCCAGGTATCGCTGCTCGCGGCCTTGTCCTCGGGGGAGAGGCTGCGCAGTACTTGCGGGTCGCTGCTGGCCCACTGCCTGAGATCAAAGCCGCCTTTGATCAGGGAGGCGCGGAGCTTGAGTAGGAGAGCCTCGGCTTCTTCTAGCGTCGAGACGCTTTGTAAACAGTTGTCCACGTAGAAACTATTTGTCACACTTTGTTGGACCTCTTCATCTGCTGCTGGGTCCTCTGCGACGTGCTTTCGCAATACTGGGGGGTCGCTGCTGGCCCGCTGCCGGAGATCAAAGCCGTCTTTGATCAGGGAGGCGCGGAGCAGCGCACGACGTCGCCAGTCAATTTTCTTTATGTGTCCCGCTGTGATTCGCTTGTTAATCTCAGCGCGGTACACAGCTTCTTGAGCGGGGTCTTTGGCTAGGCGCCGCTCTGTGTTCAATAGATACCGCTCCGTCGCCTCTTTTGTAGCACGAAAGGTGGGCATTCCGTCTCGCCTCAGGAGTGGAGTTGCGTATCTCATCACTCCGTTGACGTTGACTCTCTTTGTCCCGTGCTCGAGGAGGGCTATAGCATAGATATCTTCCTTAGAACGAATGTCTTTCTTTTTGTTCTTAAAGGGCATTGTCTCTAGTGTCCATAGCCTCTCGACATGCTGCAGGGGTGTGGTGTCTCCTTCTGTCGCCCTGGAGTGGAGGCAGCTAGTGGCTGCTGTTCGGTTAAGAGACTTGGCGAGGGGGCCTTGTAATGTCCATCCTAGGCGGGTCTCGACTGCTGCAGGACAACCTCTGGGTCCTGTATGGACCCGGTCTATCGGGACTATGAGGTCTGCATGGTCGGAGCCTATCAGCAGGGTCGGGGTGGCACCGTCTATGAGCGGTATAGGTAGTTTACGCAGGTGCACATATTTATCCATCAGCTTGGCGATGGGGTAGGTGTACTGCGATAGTCCTATTTCTTGGCTGGTGAAAGCATTAGTAATCCTGTACCGTCTCTCTGGCTGCCCGCTTGCTGCGATAGTGAAGGAGACATTCTCGCCCTTTATCGTCTTTAGATCTCGTCTTATTGTCCGAATAGTCATCTGGTTCTCGCTCCCCCGTAGCCCCAGCTGGGCCGCAGCGGACGCGAGGAGAAGGGTCTTCTCTGACCCGTCATCAAGGACGGCATAAGTGTCCATGATCTTGTCTTGGTAACTCAGTGTTACACGGACCACCTTTAAGAGCACCTGGGCGCCGCTGCTGCTAGCGGGGTCAATGTACATAACACTTGCCTTTGTGCTGTTGGATGGTGCAGGCTTTCTTTTGTTACTGTCGTGTAGGACATCCAGATGGGCTCCGTCACACCGACTACACCTCTTCTTTAGGCGGCACTCGGCTGCCATGTGACTGCGCGCACATCGGTAACAGCGCCTGTTGGACTTTATCCAGTGACTTACTTCTTCAGCGGTCATCTTCTTGAACTGGTCACATTGTGACAACCAGTGTTCCTTCTCGCAGTACGGGCACACCATCTTCCACTTCTCTTTCGTCGAGGGGGTACTGTGGTTCTTGCTGCTCGGTACTGATTCTGATTGGTGCATGGCAGTCACCGATCTTCGGCCATCGTTTACTCTCCTAGGTCCCTCTCTGGAGCTTGGCGTGCTCCGCACGAACGTATCCAGCCGTAGGCTGCTGACTTCTCTCGCCAGGAAGTCGGCTAAGTCCAGGAGGGATGGCTCGGGACCGTTAGGATCACGGTGGTCTCTTTGCCGCCTGAAGCGCTCCTGTCGGGCGGGCGGCAGCTTCTCTAAAATCCTCTCGACGTTCGAGTTTGCGTATAGTTCGTGCATACCCTTTTCTCGTTGCGCCCCCAGCATCCCTACCAGGGATTGTACTTTTATAGACAGGTCGTCTAGTGAGCGATTGTCTGTGGCTGGGGGTAGGCGGTCAATATGCCTTATCTCCTGTATTACGTAATCCCATATACGTCCATATCTCTGGTCCAGCGCTGCTAGAGCCGCGGTGTATGGGGTCGTAGAGGTGGCATAGGCCAGCGCTATGTTGTGCGCTCGGGGCACTTTCAGGTGCTTCAATAATATTGCATACTTGTGGCGTTCATCAGCGACATCCACCATCATTGTCTCTAAGCACATCCGGAGCTCCGTGTACTGTGCTCGATTCTCATGGGTGAAGTCTGGAAACGTCGGTGTGCCAATGTATGACGCCATGGATGGCTGGCACATCGGTGAGCGTTGGAAGAGAGGCCTCCTGGGCGAGTCTCTTCTTACGCCTCTCGGTGGGCTGGTACTGGCAGGGTACCATGGCCCGCTGGTCCAGGTGCTATTCCTCGGGACTGGTCGTGCGTCATGCTCACCCGTGAGTCGAGTCGGGGGTCTGTAGCGCAGAGCCGCGGGGGTATAGCCTGGGCTGTACTGGACCTCCTGGTCCTGTGGAGTAATGTGCTGCTGTCGGGCTTGACTCTCCTCTTCTCCCTCTTCTTCTTCTGCCAGGTCACCTAGATCCTGTAGTCGTCTATTTAGCCTCTCCGCGGTGTCCGCTGTTCCTTCCTTGTAGCTGGGTCTCACTTGGACCGGTTGGGGAATGAGTTCGGAGGGGGGTGTAGACTCTCTCTGGTGGTCGAGTTCAAGGTCGCCTGCTCGGTTAGGGGAGGGTGCCCTTGACGTGTGTCTTGACGAGGCTCTGGAACCCCTTGTGGAGGGAGGGGGTGTTGCCCTGGTGATCAGCTGCTCCATTAGCTGCGCTTGTAGTCTGTCGCGCTCGGCTTCGCGCTTGGTGAGATCTGCTTCTCTTTGGGCACCGGCAGCGGCGCGCTGGGCGTCGGCCCGGTCTCTTGCCATATTCTCTTCCGTCTGAAGGCGTCTCAGCTCCAGACGTATGTGCTCTTCTTCGCTCCGTTGCTGTGTTTGGAGTCGATCGCGTTCACCCTGAAGTCGATCGCGTTCACCCTGAAGTCGATCGCGTTCGGTAGAGGCTGTCAGGCTGGCAAAGAACGCCTGTGACAGCATCCTATCCGCTTCGCTGGGGGAAGACGCTTGTAGAGGTGAGCCGCTCCTGGCTGTACTCGTTGGGGAGTCCTGGAGCTCTATCTTCTCGGCGCTCTCCTCATCTTGTTCCGTGCAGAGTTCCACCTCTGGAGGGTTGTCTTCCTCCCGGAGCTCTGGGGGGACTACTTCTTCGGTATTGGCGGGGGGTAAAGTCGTGTCAGTTCCCTCCTGGTCCCCACCGTGAGCTTGGTCAGTTACATTAGAACCCACTAGGGCCTCTGTGGTCGGGGTATCCTGGTTGATAGGGTCGGACATAATTTTACTTTCTACTTTTACTGCGTTTACTGTTTGTAGAAGTCTAGGTAGTTTACTGACAGCGTAATCCTCTAAGTACTGAGGTGGCTGTCGTCTACGTTGCGGGCGTTCTACTTTAGGAGGACCGTTTCGTGGAGTGTTCATCATAGGCCATTTCAATATTAATACCACTATATTAATATTACACTAATTACCCTCCGGCTCGAAGGACCAATTGTAACTGAGGGGTACAATTCCCTGACTGTATTGATAAGTATGGTATCATTAAACCACTACCGCTTTATGTACTTTAATTACTGGCCATACAGTACACGATATCTAAGTATGATGAACACTTTCCCACATATGAAATCAGGTCCACACAAAGGTATAAGTCAAATATTTAATATATAGCAAAGGGTACATATAATAGTTACTTATTACATTTATGATTTGAATTGAATGCTCTTGTAAGGCAAATGAGTACTCGTATGCAAATCAACACTGAATGTCCAATCTCTGGTTACACAGGAAGCAAGTATACAACCTGGCTCTTTAGGGAATTATATCTATGGTCACTTAATGATTATAGCTGGATAATATACTGCAGGGGTCCCGCCGGTTGTAAGCCAGTAGGGGGGGTAGGAGAGCCGTCGGCTGTATCCCGTCTGGTCAACGATTTCTAGGGAGAGTTCAGGTACAGAACACAGTGCCCGTAGAACCTTGATCCGCAGATGAATACACTTGGGCTCTCTTGTAGACGATAGCTGTAGCTGTAGCTGTAGGTCCACAACGAAGAAGAAGCGAGGCGACCTCAGTCTGGTCTGAGCGCCGTCTCACCTTGGCTCCTCTCGGGGTAAATCCAACACTCACCGGTGTTGGCGATTATCCGCTCCACAAATCAAAGCACCAAAGCAAATAGATATTCCATGCCGTATAGGGCTCAGCAGTCGTCGGGGTAGGTAATCCAATGTGCAGGTCCACTCGTCCTCGCCCAGAACTCCTCGGATGAAAGCACCACGCGTGGTCTGCCCAACCTGGTTAAGACTCTAGATAACGCGAGGAAACGATGGGGTTGCTGCTCACTTTAGAACTCTAACCGAACGATGCACCATACATAATAGACTATTATTACTTAATAGAAATACGGTGCCAAACTCTGGCAATTCAGCTATTAATTCGCACGAGGTCTCACTGCTATTCTAAGGCCAAACAGGCCGTACTACACCGCACGCGGTACCGTGGGGTGAGGCTTCACGTCTTGTTACTTAGTTGGGTAGAAGGGTAAAGGACTAAGAGGAATTCTACATTTCTTGCGCCATATTTATATGCACAGTGGACAAGTAGTGCCGCTCTGCTTTCAGTAGCCGTATTCCTGCGCGGAGCTGAGGCTAGTAAGGGCATGTCTCGTCGGTACCTTTGAACTTGAACGCCAGGGGCTTGTCCCTGGCGCCTGGTCCTTTTGTCCAATAAGAGAATGAACTATTATGGGCTGTAGTAGAATAAAGGGATATTCAGTGTATATGTACAAGGAATATACAAGGGATATCAAACGATATACAAATACTATTAAATATATATCCATAAATAAATATATATATTCGGTTTAATCTGATCCTTCACAACAGTTACACTGTTAGAGACTGTGCTAGACAAATGAATGACTAATTCGGTCAGAAATAACGTAACTAATAACGTTAGTAAGCACTGCTTATATGCTTATTATGTCTGCGGGGTACAGTAAACGTTTCTCCCGGTACATTCTGAAGAGCACACCGCTGTATGTTGGAGAACCAGCGGTCTTCCGCTCCTCCTCACTCGATTGAGAGCCGATGCCGCTCGCGTGAGCATATTCTCCCCGCTGGTGATCGCAGCACGGAGGGTCGCGGACCAGCCTGGCGAGGAGATGGGAGTCCTTCCAATCGGAATATGTTGTTTCTTTACACATATGTTGGATTATGAATATGTCTTTATAGCTATGCTGCCAGGCTGGTCCGCGACCCTCCGTGCTGCGATCACCAGCGGGGAGAATATGCTCACACGAGCGGCATCGGCTCTCACTCGAGTGAGGAGGAGCGGAAGACCGCTGGTTCTCCAACATACAGCGGTGTGCTCTTCAGAATGTACCGGGAGAAACGTTTACTGTACCCTGCAGACATAATAAGCATATAAGCAGTGCTTACTAACGTTATTAGTTACGTTATTTCTGACCGGATTAGTCATTAATTTGTCTAGCACAGTCTCTAACAGTGTAACAGTAAGAGGCATTTTGGATAAAAGTATTCTGTACTTCTGTATGACAACAATGTATGCCTTTCAAATGTTAAATGATTAAATGATACACAGCGAAATCTACGCTCTCGCCTCATCCTGCTTTCGCCAACGGCAGCGATGTGAAAGGCGAACTCCAGCAGTAGCGCGCTTGCTGCCGCGGGGGCGTGCCACGCGCGTCACGTGGCCGTCTCGGCCAATCAGGCCTACCCCTGAAATGGAAACGGTTGCGGAACTGATACAGGCGTCCCAGCCAAGGATCATGCTTGAACAATGTGAACAGTGTTTTTCTGCCGCCCTCTGGTGGCCAAACGCAGCAGCTCCAGATATTGGACCTTATCATCAGGCCTGTAGTCCTAGGTCTTCTGGATATTATTAATGCTACTGTGTTTTCTCTGTTCATGTTGTGTGGTGCGTTTTAGCTTGTGTTTTTAAAAGGTTTATCTTTTCATGTTCCTTTAAAAGGTTCATTCCCTTTACATATGTTTTTTGTAAGTGTTTAACTTTACATGTGTTCCTTTAAGGTTCACCCCTTTTCACATGTCTTTTAGTGTTAAACATCTTTACATATGTTTCCTTAAGGGTTGTTCTTTTTATATATGTATTCCTTTAAAAGGTTCATTCCCTTTACATATGTTTTTTGTAAGTGTTTAACTTTACATGTGTTCCTTTAAGGTTCACCCCTTTTCACATGTCTTTTAGTGTTAAACATCTTTACATATGTTTCCTTAAGGGTTGTTCTTTTTATATATGTGTTCCTTTAAAGATATTCCTTTACACTTGTTTTTAACAATGTTGTGCGTTTACTACCCTGTGTTCCTCAGCCTAGGCCATGCCTGGCATTACACCAGCTGGCACTTGTTAGTAATCACAGGGCAGTGTATATAGAGCTGCCCGTTCCTCTCACTCATTGTCGCACCATTGCCTTGTTTCAGTGTATTGTATCACAGTTGGTTTCGGTCACTTACTCACCTCTTGTCTCTTATATTCCCTGTGAGTCCGTTCCTATTTAGTTCTTATTTTTCCAGCATTGATGAGTATTGTTTTCGGGTTTGCAGTTCGCTTTTGTTTAGTAACTTTTGATACCGTTTGTAATCATTGTTGCTTGCTGACTGCTTAGTAAAAGCCTGTTCACTTCAGTCCGTCGTCTCAGTCTCTTCTCTCTCTGCTCGTGTTAACTGCATTTGGGGTCTCCTCTTCCATACCACACCGAAACCATCACAAATACACATGACAGTAAAACAAAAAGTACTAAATATGTAACCAATCTACAATAATAATCTAGTCGCACAGTGAATACATATAACCTAGTCATCATCATTAACTTCATCATCAGCACCCACCATCACTGTCATATAATCATCATCACCACTACTGTCGTCATCAACAAAAGGAAGAGCAACATTCATTTCACAGTTCCATAACCACTCCCACATCTGTCAATATATATTGCATGCCAAGTGAACTAACACCATTAGCAGCTTGTACAAATTAGTGCTGTCAAACCTTCCTATCAGAATCTGAATCAGAAACACGTTGTTTGCCAAATACTGTATACACACATTATAATTGTGTTGGTGGCAATGATGCAAACAGCTCACAAAGCTCCACAATACCAGACACACACAAATGCACAGGGACTGCACAACAAACAACAGACAGAAGACAAAACCATATTGTATGTGTATCCAAATATTTTGTACTATGTACATTGGGTTTAGCAATGTGGCATACAAGGGTTTGTGGAGGAAAGTGAGTTTCCAGCAGTACATTAGTCCAGTGTACCACAAGCTATACTGAATAGAATAATTATTTACAATAAATGAGCATGATCTATGTAGCCATCAATCCAGTATCCCATATAAAAATGTTGGTCAAACTTTCCAGACTAGGTTTGTCCTTCTAACGACCTTGTAGAAGCCAATCGTTGCAGTAAACTCTGCCTACTGGTGGCCAACGCGTGATCTGATTGGCTTCTGCAGATTCTTGACTTCCTTTCTGGGTAACCCCTGGGTGAACCTGCTGCCCCTCCTTTGCATATGACACCAGACATGACGGCTCATCAGCAGCACTCTCAATCCACACGCTCTCTCTCTCTTGCTCTTTTTCTTATACAACCTCACTCTCTCAATCATATACCCTTCCCTCACGCATATTGAATTTTTCTTTACTCCCTCTCTCCCACTCTCTATCTCACCCTCTCACTTCTCTCTCTCCCTCTCTCTCTCTCCCTCCCATGTCTGATGCGTTTTGCCATCCCCAGGGACCCACGATGAGTGACAGCTGGGAATTAGCAATGTGTAAACACTCACGCACCCATTTGCATGCCATCAACGCAGTCGTCAACAATCTCAAACACCCACCCTCACACAGCACCTTTTCTGCTGCTTCCTGCATTTTTTTTGTTTGCAGGCTGACACGCAGAGAGAGAGAGAGAGTGTGTATGTGTGTTGAGAAGGGGGGGGGGGGTCACATCCGACAGTTTGAGTCAGGGTCACCTTCACATAACTAGAGAGGAAAGGAGAGGAGACGAGAAGAGGTGGTACAACATGTGCTAAAACTGACTGTATATGTTAGTATAATTAACTTTCCAGAGAGAAACATATCCTGGCACACTGCGCTATACACATATATGCCATTTTGATTCTCCCCAGGAAAGCTCCCCAGTGCACCAGGTAATCATGCAGGTTGAATCCAGTCAACAGAGTTTTATTGATCCGCAGCCATTTTACTCGCAAAGTTCAGAGTTATCGATTACCCTTCAGGAGGATGTCCCTTCGATGAGAGGAAACTCAGAATCTATACACAGTTCTTCTCCCGGGGGGAGAGATATGAGGAAAATATCCCTGCGCACACAAACACAGGCCACAATTGACTCTTAATAATATCAGTATATCATTCCTGAGGGAAATTCAGCTCATCTTTGCTCATCTTTATCTGCAGTGAGGCGACAACCAGTGGCGGCTCTGCCACTAGGGGCGCAAGGGCGCCGACCCACCTGCTGACTGCTGTTAAATCAGAGAAGAAGAATAAAATAAAACTTTTTAGTTTTTAGTTTTATAGCCCTAATTTTTAATGTTTAAAATTAATAATATTTACTCATTTTAAGTATGTTTGTGTTTCCAATGCACAATATAACGTTATTATATAAAATAAAAAAATACTCGTTTTCTTGAACAGGACGTGACATCACTTTTTTTTTTTTGTATTTCTCGGCCCGGGCTAGACGCAATAGCGCTCTGAGTGCGCGTCACGGTTTGATCGCTGTATCCGTCGAAGCCAATCAGTGCGTAACGCGTTGAAATATGACTATTATGTTGGAATCCGGGCGCGATTTGAAGCGGTCTAGCCAGTAGCGTCAAGAATGTCTGTAGCCGCATTTCGCGGCGACGCTCTCTGATTGGCCGACGCCAGTATTTTTTTCCGTAGCAGAATTTCACAGAGACGATCTCTGATTGGCCGAATCCAATTTCTAATGTTCCAATTCTAGCTTATTCCGGTCCGTTGGTGAGAGATAGTTGTGTTGTTGTGTTGTTGTGAAATGCAGGCAGCAGAGCGTGCCGTGACTGCAAGTTCTTTAGATGGTTAAGCTTAGGCACTCTTTCAAAGTTGGTTAAGGTTAGAGTTTGTCTTAGAGCAGGGCGATAGAACGCCAGGTAGTTTGCAGTCTGTTCGACGCGGAAAAATGGACAAAGAAATGTACTTGTGTTGTGCTAACAAGCTAACTGGCGGATGCAGTCTGGAGACAGTGGACAGTGGTCTGGAATACATCATTCAACAGTGGATTATACACGTTTATCAAGCTCTCCTGCCCTGGACGTTTCAACTAAACAGTGAGTCTCTCTCTCTCTCTCTCTCTCTCTCTCTCTCTCTCTCGCTCTCTCTCTCTCGCTATACACAGCTGTCTCCGCGAAATGCGGCTACGGAAAAAAGTATTGACTGTGCTTGCTGAGACGATAATTAATAGGCTAGCGATTCAAAACGCGCTGCTGTGTTGTGAACTATAACATTAATTTAGCTGCTGCTGATGCATAATGAATGAATGGTGAGTTGTTTAAAATGACAACATACATGTGTTAATTATTTGATTTGATTGATCCGAGAGACAGAGAGAGATTGCTCCAGAGCATCTCAGAGCATTACATTTTCAACTCGACCTGAACTGCGACCTACAAGGCACCAGCGCCAGCGGCCGCCACTGGCGACAACCAAAGAATCATGATAGGAGGACCAGAGAGCGGGAAGCTTGGCACGCTGCAGGTTTACAATGGGAATAAAGAGGGACTGAGCACAAGCGAAAGATCCACAGGCATGCAGGCTGAAGCACCATATGTCGCCGCCCATGTGCATTGAATGAATTGAAACCAGCTTGCACGTGTCAGTGCTGAGAGCTACAGGGCAGGAATATGCACACTGAATTAACTTTTTTGGCTTTCTCGAACGGCTTCTTTTTGTAAATTCATTCATAGGTACGAACGTCATAAATCGGAAAGACTGGTGTGCGCCCAAGTTTTTAACGGCGAGGAGAAATCCTTGGGGATTGTGTTCACTTAGATTCTACAGATTTATTTCCTAACAATATTTGTATGTTGTGTGTGTGTGTGCGCTGAGTGCATCTGCATTATAATACATTTTATTTGTAACGCACTTATATTTGGAACAAATCTCAAAGTGCTACATGATGATAATAAAATCGCCCATGGTGCGGAGGTTTGTCTTGTGTTTGTGTTTAAGTGTGTGAGTTTCCAGAGCGGAGGGAGCGGGTGGAGGTCGGCGGAGTGATGAGTTCATTTAGATAGGAGGGGGCGTTGCTGTGGATGCACTGATGGGTAAGGAGGGAGACCTTACTCTATCCTGAGGGAGACGAGAAGACAGTGTAGAGAATGGAGTATGGGTGTGATATGTTCATATTTCTGCACTCTCATCAGGATCCTAGCAGCCCAGTTTTGGATGTACTGGAGCTTCTGGATGCTCTTACTAGGGACCCAGATGAGCAGTACATTGCAGTAGTCAAGCCTTGAGGAGACAAAGACGTGACCACGTTTTTCGGTATCTGGCAGGGTGCGTGTGGGACAGAGTCTGGCTATGTTTCTGAGGTGTAAGAATGAGGTTTTGCATAGGTGTTTAATATGGGAGTCAAAGGTTAGGTGGGGGTCCATTTTTACACCCAGGTTGGTGACTACAGGTGAGAGGGGGAGGTTCTGGCTGGAAAAGGTGATGCTGGTTATTGGGGATGATTTTATCTGGTGTGGGGTGCCGATTAGAATGGCTTCTGTCTTGGAGCTGTTAAGTTGCAGGAAGTTGTGAGTCATCCATGCCTACATCTCCTCAAGGCAGGTGGTCAGTCTGGATGAAGAGGATGAAGGTGGTGACGGCAGGGGGGCAGAGGGGAGTGGGGCATTCCTGAGATAGACCATGGGGGAGCATGTATAATGTGAAGAGGGTGGGGCCGAGGACAGAACCTTGGGGGACGCCACAGGTGACAGGCTGTGTCCGGGAATTAACACCTCCCAAGGAGACATGCTCAGTTTTGTCTGTGAGGTAGGAGATGAAACGAGTGCAGAGTCGGAGAGTCCTATGGTGGGTCATTAGTGACCCTGACCAGTGCTGTTTCTGTGCTGTGGGCTGATCGGAACCTTGACTGAAATTTCTCGAATAGGATATTGTGTTTGAGATGTTGGTGAAGTTGAGCGGCCACTACCTTTTCCAGCACCTTGGCGAGAAAGGGTAGGTTGGAGATGGGCCTGTAGTTGGCATGAACTTCCTGGTCAAGGGTGGGTTTTTTCAGGAGGAGTGTGATGATGGCTGTTTTTAAAGCAGGTGGAACATGGACGGCTTGGAGGGAGTGGTTAATGGCTGTGGTGATGAGGGGACTTATGATAGTTATATGGGTTTTTACAAGAGCTGTGGGGAAGGGGTCAAGGGAGCATGTGGTTTCATCTTGGTGATGATGTCCTCAACCTCTCGCTGTGATATGTTGGGCAAACAGCGGAGAGGCTGGGAGATCCTGGCTGTGGTGCGGCAGTCAGGGGAGGTGGAGTGGAGGAGTGAGAGAGAACAGAGCGGATGGTGTTTACCTTTGACCTGAAGGCGTCAAGGATGTTGTTGCACTGATCCTCTGTGGTGTCACTGTGAGTGGCTGATTGTGGTTTGAGGAGATTATTTATGGTGGAGAAAAGTTGCTTGGAGTTACCAGGGCTGTTATTGATAATGTTGGAATAGAATCTTGACCGTGCATCTCTGAGAGCCTTTGTATATACCCTCTGATGCTCTCTGTAAGCCTGTCTGTGGACAGTGAGCCCTGACGCCTTGGAACGGCGCTCAAGGACACGGCCTGCCGCCTTCAATTTCCGCAGCTCACTGGTAAACCAGGGGGAGGTGTGTGAGAAAGAGACTGTTTTTACTTTGACGGGCATGAAGATCCAGGAGCCGGCTCAGGGTGTTGTTGTACAGGTCAACTGACTCAGTCGCGGATACAGAGGTTGCAGAGGAGAGATGATGATGGAGGTCCAGAGCAATGGCGTCAGGGTATTAATTTGGCGTTTGGGCTTGTCATGGGGGAGGGGAATGGCAGCTCCATTGAGATGACCCTGTGGTCAGACACACCCATTTCATATACCAGCAGGTTGCTGGTCAGAGCAGAGTCACTGATGACCAGATCGAGTGTGTGTCCCCTATCGTGTGTTGGGACATCAACATGCTTTGTGAGGTGGAAGCAGTCCAATAGGTGTAGTAGTTCAGATGCAGGGGGGGAGGAGGGGGTGTCGACATGAATATTTAGGTCCCTCAAAATTAGGATATTGGTGGAAGTAGTACAGAGTGTTGTGAGGAGATTGTGCAGTTCTGGAATAAAAAGTGAGTTTGGTTTAGGTGGCTGGTAAATGAGTAGTACTGTCATAGAGGAGGGAGGTTTGCATTTAAATCCGAGACATTCAAATGAAGAGGGTGCAGGGGAGGGGGACAGGTCCAGGTCATTCCTGTGCAGGATGGCTAAACCACCACCTCTACCATTGCTGCATGCTTTCTCCAGGTATGTGTAACCAGGAGGACAGGCTTTGTTGAGAGATGTATAGACCCCTGGCTGGTGCCAGGTCGCAACAAGGCACATGAGGTACATTTTTTTGTCCAGAACGTGGTCATGGATGAGAGAGGATTTTTCTTTGAGGGTTTGTAAATTGAAAAGTTCAGTCTTGACTATTGATAGGGTGGTGAATTTTTTTGTATGCCACCTGCAGTGTAGTGGTCTCGCGATATCTATTATCGTGCCTCTATTTGGTCTAGCAGGGGCAGCGTTCTGATGACGTGTCACACATGCGACGGAGCGTTCGGTTGACCAGATGGAATGAATGGAGTGATAAGACAGAGAGTGTAAACAAACTTGCGACGGGAACTTCTGTGAATGTAGCGTTGGGACGGCGTGTGATTACTATTTTCTTAACACATCCAGTGCCGTTAACGTAGAACTACGTTTCTGTGGCACAACCGTTGAGTGCCGGAAACGTAGATCTAGGTTTTTCTCACAGTATTTCTTTAATCGCTATTGCCATTCATAATTCAGCGGGGCACCTTGTACATACTGTTCTGAGTGTGTCTGAGCTGGCAGACGGTCTTATAACGCCCTCTAACGCCTTCGGCCATTATTGCACTCCATTAGGAATGGAGTAGTTTCTTTTCTCTGCGGCATGGGGGCGGGTCCTAAACACTCCGGCAAAACACACGCTTGTAGGGATGGTTTGGACAACTGACCCCGCCCGCCCGTTATTGTGCAATGCCCAACAACGTCAGAGACAGGATCGCTGTGGATAACTGGAATGGCGATCAGATAATTGGATTCTTTCTTTTGCATTACATCAGATACAAGGTAAGAACACTATATAAATTTGATCCTTGATCTGATATTTATTTCTACCCCGTTCGACGCTGTCTCTGTGTGTGTGTGTGGCTGTGTGCTGTTGGGTGCAGGAGGGGGGGGGGGGGGGGGGGGGGGGGGCGCGCCGGTCTAAACCACATTGCATGCTTGCACAAGGATGGATAATAATGATGATCTAGCGTTGATTTCAGGAAGATTCGATAATCAGGCGAAAAATGTCAACGTGTTTATTGAATTACACAAAAACGCTGTTTTCGATTCTTTTTCCTGGAATTACTCAGAAGCACCCAAACTATATTCATATTCAAAACGGTATAAAATGGAAATGTACAGATGAAAAAATAATCAGTTTTTTGCACGTTGACTGGAAGCAACTCCCTGACACTCAACAGCGTTATTAGACCCATAGCTATACTATAAAATATAGGTTTAGCTCTACAAACTACAACTACGTTTACATAGGGTTAATGGGCGGCAAGGCCAGGTCACAATGGAGGAGTTATTGAGTCCCAGGAGTTGCGAGGTGGAATATTGCCTGCACATGCTGTCGGTGAGGAGATTGTGATCCTGTTAGCTGGCTAGCTGCAGCTACCAGTTGCCTATTCACTGGATGTCTAACTGGCAGCTGGCTGGCTGAAGGTTTAGCGGTCCCAGGCAACAAGACCGCACCGGGAACAGCTGGTAAGCTGTCCGGGTGTACCTCAGCAGCAGATGATCAGGATGGGTGTGGAGGACTGGAAGAGCGGCTCAGCTGGAGGGAGAAGCGGTCCCAGGCAACAAAGCCTAACCGCAACGGGGATAGCTGGAGGGCTTCCCAGGTAGATGTATCACATGTAGACTACCGATAGCGAGAGTCTGTGTTGGAGATGGACGGCAGGTAGGAATGACAGCCGTCAATATTTGCGTCCCAGTTCGTGCTAAGATGCACAATTGTCCACTTTTACAGACAGTTGTAGTCTGTATTCTCCGCTGTGGAAGCCTTTTAGTGACAAAACAAGTCAGTTTAAAAATAAAATATAAACTAGTGGTGGAGAGACGGAGAAGCGGTACACACACAGCTTTTATTAGTGATATCCATTCATTTTCATCCATCCAACCTGATGTTATCGTTGGGAATGGGTTTGAGCTCACAAAAGGGTAAATACCGCCGTCTATCGTCTCCCGGATGGTATTGCACATCATTGGATTGGATTGGCTGGGACTGTGCATAAAAAAAAAGTCCGGTCCGGGTTTTGCTTCTCTGGCATGCAGTATCGTTCCATAGCCTGAAGTCTTATCTAGTACAGGTCCAAAGTTTATAACAATCCCACAAAAAACCAATTACAAAACAAAATAGGCAGTTGCACTAAATACATACAATCATATAATCGTTGTGGACAGCAAGGACAAACATGCAGTCATAGCAGTCAATACAAAACAACAGTATCAACAAGATTAAGACCTAGGGAAGAGTCGGATCAGTGAGTACAGAATGATGTTTTCTAGCATCAGCTGTTTGAAGTGTGAGATCGAGGTTATTGCTCTGATGTGGAATGGGATCTCGTTCCAAATGTTGGTGTTTGTGTGGAAGAATGATCTTAGTCCATAATTATTTTTGTAAGCCGGTACTGGGATGAGTGCATGTGAGATTGATCTGGTGATGCGTTCTTGACTTGTATTGTGTCTTGGGAGTAAAGCTGTGAGTGTTGGGGAAGAGTTATTTCTGAGCATAAAATAGAACTCAGTGGCTAGATTTTTTGTGTAGTTCTGAAAAGTGGTAGCAGAAGAGTGTGAGTACAGTGGTGAGTCCAGGGTGGACATTTACCATGGATTTTATAAGCTCTATTGTAGTCTTGCTATGGGTTCTATAATTTCCTTTGTTGTGAGGGACCAGATTGAGAGACAGTAAGAAAAATTGCATGTAGATATGTGTTTGAAACAGTGAGGGTGAGAAATGGTCTGATCTTACTGTAAACAAATAGTTTTTGATTTGCCTTCTTGACTAAGCTATTGATGTGATGTTTGTAAGTGAGGTGAGTGTCAAGAGTACTACCGGGCAGTCCGGTAGATAGAGAGAGAGAGGAAGAATGGGAGACAGAGCGGGGGGAAGACATTTGGCAAAGAACGGCAGGTCCGGGAATCGAACCCGGGTCGGCCGTGCCGTGACGCAGCGTGTTACGTGGTTACGTCGTTTCCCTCCCAGGTGTATCCATTTGTAATGTCACGTTTTAGATTCAAACGTGAAAGTTGTAAACTATACTTAAAAATATAAGAGATGAAACACTTTTGAAGGTATTTATTATAAACAGTTTAACATAATAGTAAATTAGCAAGGTACAATTGAAATCTAGAGATTGTTACAACCGGCCGGTTGAGTATATTAAAGGAAAGTATAAAAGTCAAGTCATTGTGTCAGTCCAGCATGTTTCCTCCGTCCAGTCTGTGTCCAGTCGAAGTCAAAGCAGAAAAAGTGAAGTGAAGTCAAGTGAAGTGAAGTGCCGTCCCCCCTTGGCTGTGGGGGTGATCTTTATTAGCGATCCCATAGTTCAGTGTGTATGTGGTGTCTCTCCTCAGTGCACGTTGTGTGTCTTGTGTATTGGTCAGCCTGTATGTCCGGCGTGCATGAGTGCATGTTGGTGCACGTTTACGTGTAAGTAGGTGCATGTGATAGGATAACGATCTGTGATTTAATGGAGACTGGACTTCGTGACCACTGAATGACCCAGTCGTATTTCATCCGGCTTGTGGCATCCTGGTAATTTATGTGATCCGGCCTTATCTAGTGCCGGTCAGTACCAGGGTGTGTGTGTGTGTGTAGGTGTGTGTGTATGTGCTTTGAGGGTGTGGATGTGTGTGTGTGTTGAGAGCAAAGGTGTGTGTGTGTGTGTGTAGGTTTGTGTGTGTGTGTGTGTGTATGGGTTTGTCCTATGTGTATGCTTGTGTGAGAGGAACGGTACCATGTACCAGGGGTCAGGTTGCAGGTCACTGATCTGTGAGTGGCCCTCTTGTCTGAGAGAGAGACGTAAACTAGCTTTATATAGTGTAGTGATGGGAGAATGTCTCCGCTTATAAAATTACATGATACGTGTCATATTTCATCAGTCCCCCCTTTCCCTACCTACAGGTAGGGAAAAAATGAAATAGAAGGGGGACCTTAAGCAAAATTATCAACAAACAACCACATAACAAAAAACACACCCAACCGGCCGACCCACAAGAGTCAATAGAGAAACGGCACAATCATCAACCTCTCTACTGGTTTCATCAAACAGAGCCCTGCATGTGGCCAAAAAACCTCCCGAGACAAACGGCCCAGAATGTACGGCCAATAAAGAACACATGAATAATAACATGCTTAAATACTATGACATAACTGGAGGATAAAAGGCACACATCGTCCCATAGTCTCGCTATTATGGTAACGGCCCTTGGCGCAGCTCACAGCACATCAGACTCACTGTGAGTTTGTCAAACATAACACAACACTGTACATCAACAGAACAGCGCATAATAAAACATAATAGTGTATACCAAAACATAATAGTGTACAACAAAACATAACAGTGTATAACAAAACAGGCCCTCTAAAAAATAGAAAAATACAAAAGAAAAACGAAACTCCACCGCCGCCCGACGTCCGCGACGGATCACAGCTCTACATATCAGACTTGTACGCAACCTTGTGGAGTGTGACCACATACAATGGGGGGCCCAGAGGAGAGAGATGAATTGGTGCGGATATAGAGAGATGAGAGAGCGAGTAGAATAGGAGACAGAACAGGCTAGAGGCCTATAACACGAGGCGTCTTCTCCCGGCATCAGGTACAGGAGAGTCCGCGACATCCGGTGAGGAGAGGCCAGGCACAGCCCCCTCCCATTATCTGGATATCAACACGTGGCAACGGACAGCTCCACACTTCCTGCACAGTCACGGACAGCCCCACATCCTGCACAGTCAGTGGGGGATAAACGGGGGAGGAGGAGTAGAAGAAGGATGTCCTCCGAGACGACTGCCCCCCCCCCCCGGTAGAGTCCAGAGTCATATGACAGGAGGGATCGCAGGTGGGCAGATGACCCAGAGGGGAAGAGAGTGGAGCGAACCGTTTACAGAGGAATATACAAAAACTCATTGCCATAACTTTACAGAGGAATAAAAACAACAAAAAAATAAAGTAGTCCACTCTAACATTAACCAGGATCTGTAAAATATGGAAATGATGCATGACACCCTCGCACAACGTACATCTTTGAAATATGGATAAGACAGATCAGACAGTTCAGTATTATTCTGCACAATATCAATCATATCTCAAGACGGTCCAATTTCAGTTCAGTCACATTTTGCATAATTTCAATCAATTCATACTTTCTCACCTACTATTCCAATATTCTCATTCCAATTAATTATTTCAGCCCAGTAATTTACCCAGTTGTCGAGTCCAATTCAGTTGCTGAGTCCACACCCCGCAGGCCATCAGGCAGAGAGCGCCGAACGACATTCCAGCCTCGTCAGTCAGCCATCACCCCCAGAGGACACTGCACCACACCGAATTCAGGCCGAAGTCCTGTTGCCGGCCCATCCCCCTCAATTCGGCCCCAGCCCTACATTTTCAGGCGATCATCGAGCGACAGCCCGCGATATCGTCCGGGGCTTCCAGAACCCACCTCAAGGCAATTCCACCCCAAGATCAGTTCCGTCACCACCGGCAGAGGTATTTGGAGAGGAGAAGGGCCTCGGTACGGTTCTCATCATGACCACAGCGTCCCCAAGGAAGTGGACGACAGCTGACCGTTCCCCCATCGCGTCCTCGGTCGCTCAGCCACTCCCCAGCCCGACAGCCCGTGGAAGAAACAAAGCACACAAAATACCACAGCTTACTCGACAACTATAAGCAGTTTACAATTTATCTAGACTCTCTCCATGAGAAACCCATTGACTGAAACTCATACAAAATGTGTAAAGAACCACTTAACTCTCAGGTTCCCAGTTCCGGCTCATCAGCGTCACCCTCCGTGCTCATTACACATATATTTCACAAATGAGAAAAAAAAAAAACAAGAAAGGACAAAAATCAGAAACACATATTCCAACATAACACATTGCATAAATCAAATCAAACCCCCAAACAAAACACACACCGTCCTATATCAGCGCATTCATAACGCAGATCTAATCTATCGAGCATACAGTAGTCTACCGAGCATACAGTATTCCAATGAGCATATATACTCTAATGAGTATACAGTATTCTACTGAGTATATATATTCTAATGAGTATACAGTATTCTACTGAGTTATACAGCATTTTACAAACCAGGGGTATATACCAGCATGATTGATGGGTCACGGCCTCTCTAGAGGAGAGCAGGAAAAAGGGAGAAAAAGAAACACGCAACAACATCCAGTCTCCCACCACAATCATAGAAACATGCAGTAATCGAACCCAAACATACGCTTCACACCCATACTTCAGGACACACATGTACCCCATGCACCTCCCAATAAACCATGACAAACAAAATTTGTTAATGTTTTAGTTGGAATCATAAACGCAGAACCATGCACCCACAGACAGACATGCACTTAGTATCGTATTTAGGCAACCAAACATATTAGCGGCCATTCCCCCTGTCCGCCATTACTCCCCCCTAGGCCTAGGAGAGAGAGAACATGATAGAGGTCAATGGGGATCGCCCCCCTCGTGCTGAGCCGTCCTACCTATCGGCATACCTGATCTACTTGTCACCGTGTACAATTCCTTTCCGCGGCACCTAGGATCAGCACACAAAAAACAGCCTCGTGTCGAACATTCCCTGAACCGATGACTAGGCATGCCACACGAGATACAGATTTCTATAGTCCACTCAACCTCCCCCAGAAAACAGGAGCAGTCAGCCAGGAATGTCTCGGCCTCCGCTAGTCCCCGTTTAGCTCTAGACATAGCTTTGAACTCGAAGGATTTTGTCCCTTCCAAAACAGCGGTGGCAGTCGCCACTCTAGTGGCCGCCTGAGTCGCGCACGCACTGAGCTCAATCTTTGCCGGTGCCGTTGCCGTCCAATGTCCTAAAACCCATATCCTCTGCACCCTCCCAGCCCACTTTACAAATCTCGTACTGGCCTTGCGTCTTCCTTCGTCAGCGACCTTACCCAGCCAACGTGAATGCGTGGCCCCCAATACCTGGCCTACGCTACCCGGTTCACACGACCTCCACTTCTGTATAATTTGTTCAGACATCTTCCTTGAAGAGGGATGGGAGAGACAAAGAAAAAGGGGAGAGAACAGTAAGAGGGAGAGAAGAATAGAACAGCGGCCCTCCCTGCCAACATTATTACCAAATCCAACACATTAAAATGACATCCAACACATTAAAATGACATCCAGACAGAGATTTATAATAAAACGGCATACTTAAAACGACCCAGACTCAAAACCTAAAAAGAGGAAAAGAAAAAAAACAACACAAAATCTACACCCAAAAAATTTAAATAACGTAAAATAAGGAGCAAATAGGGAGAGAGAACGAAGCGGAGTGTCGTGTGTGATGTGCGCGCAGTCAGCCCGTGCGTGTATCAGAGCCCGTGTGTTCATGTGTCAGTGTACGTGTGTGCGTGTCAGAGTGTGTGTGTGTATGCGTGCCTGTGTTCGTAATAGGTTGTGTATGCGTGCAGACAACGTGGGTGTGTGCGTGTGTATGTGTGTAATAGGTTGTGTATGCGTGCAGACAACGTGTGTGTGTGCTGTGTGTGTGTGTGTGTGAGAGGGAGGGAAAAAGAGTTTATTGATGCGTGTCTCATCGCTGGTACTTAAACCCTACCTGGCCTCATCCCCCAATCTTGGGGTAATCTCAGTCAAGTCATAATTTAGTTACTTGTGGCACCTCGTGTCAAATTAGTTGAGTTAAAGCTATTCGCTCATGACTGTGCCTTTGTGTGTGAGTATTTATGGATTAAGACCTCTGAGTGCTCCGCTGTGCCAGTGAGAGAGAGAGAGAGAGAGAGAGAGAGAGAGAGGGGGGGGAAACCAGGACTCTGCAAGTATCCAAAGATTCATTTAAACTCGTGTAATTCTGCAGTTCAACAAGTCGAAAGTACTAATCTCTTTGGAGTGAAGCTGGACAGCACTCTGTCTTGATCTCAGCATATTAATTATTGTCTTTATTTTTCTTAAAAATGGGAAGAGCAATCGGTATTCCCAGGAGACGTACTCATGTCAGATAGAAGTGGTGACCTCTGTAAACTCCAGGTTGCCCCGAACTGGGCAGCACGGTTAGTACTGTACATGGGCTGCTGACCAAGGTCTAATGTGAGCCGCATGCATGCCCGCCGCGCGCCTCTCTTGGTCTAATGTTGAAGATAGATTGTCCTATAATACACTCATATGCTGTCCAAGTTGGTCATGAGCAGTAAAAACTCCTGTAATCATACATAAACAGATAGTTATTTGTAATACTGTGCATGAGCAGTACACCAGAGCGCTCCAAGGATATATTTTACTTGTAGAGCATTTACTCCTTGGATTAACCTGCCACTAAACCTCAGCTGTATTTACAGCAGATCCAATTTAAAAATAATCCCTAATCGTTTATAATATGTATGGTTGTATAATGTATACAGGCCTAATATGTGTTTCTATTATCTTCTACGTTTAAAAATTTTTTTTTTCTGTTCTGTGGTTTTTAAAGATGCTATAAACATATCCAGTCCTATATTATGGAGATCAAAACCGCCTTCAGAAGACAGACCCGCCTTCAGCATCAGCTACAGACTGAACATTTAATACATTCATTAATATAAATTAATTAATGAATAAGTAATAGACAAGGAGTAATTCTCATTAGAATTATGCCCAATTATTAAAATGTTAAACACACACGCGCGCGCATATGACTATAGGCGCTTTTACAACTTGATCAACATCTATGGCATTGAGTGCACGTGTTTTTACCATCATTATATGGGGACTCACTTCAAACACTGAGCGATGCTCGCCACAGTGACAGTATAGTCAGACGAGCTCCACATCTGTCAACAAAGAAACCATACTGCTGTAATTACTTCCGTCTTCAGAAGACTTATGACTAAAATACAACTCTCATATACTTATCCTATACGGCAAACCCTTCCTGTCTTTCCACCTCACGAGGCATCATAAGGCAACAGTCGCATTTTAGAATCCAGACATCCGACCGCCTAGAGCCACTTAGAATACGTGTGGTGGAACAAATATTAACATTCTTGAATCCCATAAACATGCTTGCGTCCCGTTCGTGATGTCGTGATTAAATATTACAGGCGCTGGACCTTTTAAAATCCCTTATCAAATCGTATCGGTCTTCTGGGGGCTGCTTTATGGTTTCATTGAAAGTAAACAAAGAGAGGTTCACATCGTGTCTCCCTTAACACAGGCTATATGGTTATTATAAAGCATACAAAATATGTGGGAGACCCTGATGGAAACAAGACAAACGCCCTTCTCAGGTCTGCATCCCCCCAACAATTGTACGTATTGAGCCGCACTGTATCGTACCCATTCCGCAATCCGTCAAATAAAGTTTTCATTCACTCATCCATTCATTGGTCCACTTTTGTTCTTCCGCCACCGTGCACGCACGTAATTTCATTCAACCCGATCTCACCATCATGCAATATGTGTCTGGTACCATCTCTAAAAAACAAAGAATCGCAATAATAATTACCGTTCCTGGTGGACCCCAGGAAGACTAATAAAAATCAAATAATGGGTCAAATTCCTATAATTATGATTCATGGTCGCTCACTAATTCGCCGTTATATAGATAGCGAAACGCATGCTTTGTCTCGCATCGGAGCGTGGCGGCGCCGCAAGCACAAACCAAAACTTCACCTATTTATCAAATGAAAAAACACAAAACACCTCTGAGTCCTCCAACTTATAATAATTGCAGCATCCTTATCCCAATTCCAGTAACATAACGTTCTATGATTAGTGCAGCGACCGCTTGTCAATGTCACACACCCCCCATCCTGACAACGCGCCCGGCGCATATCGTTCTTCCCCGGGCTGGGTAATAAGACGTGGATGTCGGCTGAACCGAGCACAAGGGGCCCACATCGTCCGAGAGAAAACAACAGCCCGCGGTGGTTCTCTGTTGCCCCCGGCGCCGGCAGGAACATGCCTCGATCGAGCGCACGTTGCCCCAATAAAATAGGCGGCGCGTCCCAGTATTGTATGCTCTATATTCCAACATGTGCGTCTTCATCAATGCAGTCCTGTGTGAATTATGTGCGTGGTCCTGCAACATTACACATCTACTATGTACCGCAAGCGGCACTAACAGTCCCCGCGCCTCGGACCAAAGAAATAATAATAATAAAAACAACAACATGATGATTATGATGAATTGAAAACGGGGGACCCTGATGCAAACAAGACGAAAGTCCTTCTCCCCCCTTTGTATGTCACGCAGTCCGCACACCGTGCGTGTAACTATAATTATGTAATAACACATAATGCAGGACCTCTTTAGGGGGTCTTTAATCGGCATGCAACGAACTGGACCATGAGTCCGGAATTAAAGCAATTTTCATGTCTTTGGTATATATTTTATTCCATGGAAGGTTACGTTTGTCAGAGCCAAACGAATGAACGATGAAAATGATATCTGTATCATACTTTATGGTCTTCGCGCCTTGCGTTTATCAATAATACGTTTATTCATGCATATGTAATACGTGAAAACCCTGATTTAGGACGCAGCGGCTGGGAGCAAAAAAACGCCCTCAGACACTCGCGGGTTTGCATTGAAAGTGAATAGCTGTAAATGCATAGGCCATATGTGTCCTCAAAGATTTCCAGTTCCAGTGTTCCATTGTCCATTTTGCATGTATAACCAGCTATTATATATTTAATCAGAATATTAGAATTCATTATAGAATGATGATCAGTGCGGCTGTACCCCACAATATGGTTAATCCGCATTAGAAAAGATAAAGCTTGCTGGTTCAACAGCATCTATAAGTGTGGTAATAACGCAGATATTGAGTGTATAATATTTCTGTGAATATGCGCGTGGTGCACGCCTCTGTATCCAACCAAAATTAAAACGATTGCTTCCAGCCCACAAGTCGCGCGTCCGTGGTGGCTGGTGGGCCAGCAGTGCGCATGGCGGTGTTCAGAGTGGTCGCGACGAGAAGTCAGGTACCCACGCCTCCTATATAGCACAATACAATAATATAATACCCGCTCCTACAACTGCTTATATAGCATAACATAATAATATAATATAACATAACACCCGCCTATCGTTAATGAACTAGATATATCCATCTAATCGTCAACGCATAGTCTGAAACTGCAATGCGAAGAGGGTTCAATCGTTTCTGGTTCCACAGACCTGCTCCCTCGCGCGGCCGCTGCGAAGGTTCAAAAGTCCGCCGAACCAGTACCCCTCCTCGCAGAGCAGGACATGGTCCCCCTACCACCAGTACACTAATTTCAATATAATATACCATTCTCTACTACTCAACACTCAGAATTTAAGAAGCCTGTACAATACAATATTCAACATTAAAATACGGAAATGAAACATCGGTATAACATAAATCAAACGCTAACCACATTCATGGGTTCACCGTAACTCATAACTTTTCCAATTGACTAAGCTTATTTCGTGGCCTGGATTGCAGTCAACTGACGCAATTAAGAGACTAAATCAGGACAAATTAAGGCTGATCAACCATTAACCGTAAACTGTTCGTAATTCCCACGCACTTCAGCCCTACACAATCCATTTTTATGGCCATTAAAACAACTCTGACTATAGGGCCTAAGTCCCTGCTATATCCGTCAGGCCTCCCCGAGGTCTTATCTTTAATAAATGGGTCACTTCTAACTTATGACACCACTTATTGCCTTATAGAGAAGGACTTTTCATTCAACAAACATCAAGCAGTGGGGGGGAAAAAAAGACAGAATATAAAACACACTGCTTTTCATCGAGCACATCCACACCCAATCAAACCCTCATTGCTCCAACCTAAACAAACAACCCTAACTTAAATAAATGGGTTGGTTCTAACCTAGTGTAGAAAAAAAAGAGAGAGATAGAGTGGAAAAAAAAAATTGTAATAAAAAATTCTAGTTATAAATTGCACCTTGCAAATATTAATTTCAACAACACAATTCAATGGGTTTTACTTATATTTTTAGCCACCTATTTACAAGACAATAATTGAGAATGCATCCACTCATAACGGCTGTTTTAACTATGCAGATTTCGACTTTTACGTAACAGGCTTATCTGCTTACCTTTGAAAGTGGATCCTCTGTCTGAGTGGATGTCTTCCAGTCAATATCGTCCGTAAATAGCTAGGTCGGTAAGTCTGATTGAATGCCCACCAGGAACGCCAAATTGTCACGTTTTAGATTCAAATGTGAAAGTTGTAAACTATACTTAAAAATATAAGAGATGAAACACTTTTGAAGGTATTTATTATAAACAGTTTAACATAATAGTAAATTAGCAAGGTACAATTGAAATCTAGAGATTGTTACAACCGGCCGGTTGAGTATATTAAAGGAAAGTATAAAAGTCAAGTCATTGTGTCAGTCCAGCATGTTTCCTCCGTCCAGTCTGTGTCCAGTCGAAGTCAAAGCAGAAAAAGTGAAGTGAAGTCAAGTGAAGTGAAGTGCCGTCCCCCCTTGGCTGTGGGGGTGATCTTTATTAGCGATCCCATAGTTCAGTGTGTATGTGGTGTCTCTCCTCAGTGCACGTTGTGTGTCTTGTGTATTGGTCAGCCTGTATGTCCGGCGTGCATGAGTGCATGTTGGTGCACGTTTACGTGTAAGTAGGTGCATGTGATAGGATAACGATCTGTGATTTAATGGAGACTGGACTTCGTGACCACTGAATGACCCAGTCGTATTTCATCCGGCTTGTGGCATCCTGGTAATTTATGTGATCCGGCCTTATCTAGTGCCGGTCAGTACCAGGGTGTGTGTGTGTGTGTAGGTGTGTGTGTATGTGCTTTGAGGGTGTGGATGTGTGTGTGTGTTGAGAGCAAAGGTGTGTGTGTGTGTGTGTAGGTTTGTGTGTGTGTGTGTGTGTATGGGTTTGTCCTATGTGTATGCTTGTGTGAGAGGAACGGTACCATGTACCAGGGGTCAGCTTGCAGGTCACTGATCTGTGAGTGGCCCTCTTGTCTGAGAGAGAGACGTAAACTAGCTTTATATAGTGTAGTGATGGGAGAATGTCTCCGCTTATAAAATTACATGATACGTGTCATATTTCATCAGTAATCAACCCAGGTGTGTCTTGTCTCGTCATCCCCTCCTGTATAACTATCCTGTTCTCCCCTGTGTGTGATGCTGATCCTGTTTGTACAGTTCTGTGTTTTGTTTGTTATTATTTTATGTTACTCTTCTTTTACGAGCCATGGTAAATATAAATTAAATATCTTTTGTTGGTTACTTTGGCTGCCGTCTCCTCATTATGTTACATTGACAAGACAACAAGCACTCCTTCAGTCAATGGTAACGTAATACCTGGTATTAAAAAACAGGACATACCTCAACATAAAACAACATCATAAAAAATTTAGATACAATATGCATATACATTTGAAGATAAAATAATAATAAATAAATATGCTACCCTCTCTTTCCTATGCCAATAGCCATGATCGTACATACTTTTTGAAGCCAGTTAACCCGGGGGCCTGTTTAATGCTGCTGGGCAGGCTGTTCCACAGTACTGCAGCTGAGTAAAAACGGTCTGCTGGCCGTACGCAATGAGTTTGAATCTAAACGGAACTATGGTTGTGTCTTTACCTCTGGTTTCATGGCTACAAAGTAATTTTGAAGGTAGCTTGGTACCTCCCCTTTATAAATCCTATAGACTAGGCATAGTTTTATCATGGATACTCTTTTTTCCACCTGAGCCACCCTAGGCTGTTGAAGTGGGGCTGGTCTAAGTCAGTACGAGTGGGAAGCTGCAGGACTATCCTAACTAGCTTGTTCTGGGCAGTTTGAAGTCCATTTTTCAAGTTGCTGGGGGCACTGTCATACCAGGACAAGCTAGCATAGTCAAAATGACACTGAACTAATGCCCCTGCAAGTGCTCTAAGAGCTTTCCTGTTCAGGTATTTCGAATTTCTTGCTAGGAATTTTATTGTGTCTGTTGTTAACCTTGGCTATTACTTTTTTCTACATGCTTTCCCCTGAGAGTGTGTTTTCTAAAGTACACCCTAGATACACCACTGATTTGGTACTGGTGACCACTGAGCTACTGTGGGATATCGTGGATATCATGAAGAACGTGCTCAGTCAACCGAGATCCCGTTAATAAGGTTTATTAGCCAGATAGATCAAATATATACAGGTAGTTAGAGAAAATGGCTGAGGCTTCCACCCCAGGTGATCAGCTGAAATCGCTCAGGTAGAGAAGACCGATTGTTGTCGGGAGGAGCCCTATATAGTGAAACGGGGGGGGGGGGGGGGGGGAGAACACTCACATGATAGGTCAAATGAGTGGGGGGGGGGGACACAGGATAGGGGACAAAGGAGAAGGGAAGGGGATGTCTTTACATGAAAGTTGGGGGCTCCTCAATATAGTATTCCACACTACCTAACTGTATCTTGAAACCTTCCTGTTTCTTGTAGTAGAAAATAAAAATGGATTCTGTTTTTCCTAAATGGAGAGACAGTCAACACACAAAACATCAACAGAAAAACAAACAAACAGCAAGACAACGGCTTGACACATCCTCACAAATTATGCAAAGCCATAGCAAGAACAACAATTAAGGAATCGACTCTCGGCCGTTGACAGCTCATTACCAAAAAAACAAAACAGAAACAAACATTAGGTCGATTAAAATAGCCTCTGCAGAGGTACAAAGCACCAGTAAGATGGAGATATTTGAGGAACACACCAACATCCCGGGATACTTTTTGGATATGGCTTCACTCACACATACATACATACCCTAATATGTGCACACACATACAAAAGTGCGCACACACACACACACACACACATATATATATATATATATATATGCAGGGGTGTAGCTCCAGATTCTGGGCCCCATGAACGAATGTATTTGTAGGCCCCCAGTGAATTTTTTTTGATTAAAACGCATAATATGGTTTTTACCTATACATTCGGATCAGCAGTTCAGCACCTGCACTGTTGGTGGGTGAGCCTAGTAAAGGATGTCGCATTGCAATATGCAATGCAATAGTCTACCAAAGCCCCCCCTCTCTCTCTATATATCTCACACACACACACACACACACACACACACACACACACACACACACACACACACACACACACACACACTTAACAAACATAGTATCAATGAGAGCATCAATAATACACCTGAGTGATGTCTAGTAAAATTTTTTTTTTTTTTTTTTGGCCCCCTTCCAGTGCTGGGCCCTTGGAATCATCCTAAGCTACCCCCCCCCAGCTACGCCCCTGTATATATGTACACACACACATAAACGCAACCTGGGAGACTTGTTGTCAGGCACTAAAAGAGAGACGTACAGAATTGGCATGTCTAATTGCTCGCTCGACTTCAGTTCTAATTTCCGTATCCATTGCTCTTGCTTTGCATAATTTGTGTGAGAGCGAGAGAGAGAGAGAGAGAGAGAGAGAGAGAGAGAGAGAGAGAGAGAGAGAGAGAGAGAGAGAGAGAGAGAGACAGTGTGTGTGTGTGTGTGTGTGTGTGTCTCGGTGCACTATTAAAAGAGGATGTAGCGATGCATGTGAATAGTACAGAGGAGTTTTATAGGCCTATTATCCCCACTGACAATACGGAACAAACCATTACTCTCCCAACACTGACATTAATGCCTAAATGAGCATTAATTAACTTGCACATAAGTGTAGGCACATGTAATCACGCACACAAACACACACAAACATGCAGGCAAGCTTCTACGCATGCAAAAAGTGTTAGTTATGTGGAGTCTAGGCTAAATTATGTACAGTCTCTTGCTCTCTGCCTCTCTGTATCTTTTGCTCTCTTTTACTATTGTACCTTATACAAATGTAAGTTTGGAAATGTTTTGGAAACCAAACATTTTCTGTTCCTTTGCCACAACCTTTGAACCACCAGGGCGCTGTTTTTCTTTTTTTTTTATCTCCACCCGGCGGAAGCCTGGGGGCTGATCATGTAATCGGTTGTGTCTGTACTAAACCTCGCAAACTACAGCGCCAACTTGGATGAAACGTTGCACATAGGCTGAAAGCAGGCCATTCTAGAATATTTTTCAAATTGGCCAAATTATTTGAATATATTTCCATCATTCTCCATTGATATACATATTAACCTCTTAACCACTTAACACATTGGACGCCAGAGGGCGCTATGGGCATTGGGCCATTGCGTGCCAGCGCTTTGTTCAATGGAGAGAATGCTGTGTTTGCGAGTGCTTAAACTATATGAAATATTATAGCTATGGATCTAATAACGCTGTCGATTGTCAGTGAGTTTCTTCTGGTCAACATGCAAAAAACAGATTGTTTTTTCATCTGTACATTTCCGTTTTATACAGTGTTGAATATGAGTATAGTTTGGGTGATTCTGAGTAATCACAGGAAAAGACGCGAAAATAGCCCTTTAGTGAAATCCTGATCTGATTATTGAATCTTCCTGAAATCAACGCTAGATTATCGTTATTATGTCTCCTCATGCACCCATGAAAGGGGGCTTGTCGCGGGGCGCCCCTGCATGCTGTGATGTGACCAACGGTAAACAGCACACACACAGTCCACACAGACAGCTTCGATCGCGGGAGAAAAAAATATCAGATCAACGCAAGATTGGATATATACTGTCCTTACCTTGTCTCTGATGTAATGCAAAAAAAATTATCCATTATCTGATCGCCATTCCAAGTACTGGTTGCGGAGGTCCGTCCCACGTTATCCGGCATTGCATATGAATGAGGGGGAGGGGGGGCTAGTTGATGCATCGTTGTAAGCTCTTGTCCTGCCGGAGTTTCAAATGGAGTGCAATAGCGGCCGAAGGCGTCAGAGGGCGGTATTGACCGTCTGCCCCGATTAATTATGAATGACAATAGCGAATAAAAGAAATAACAATTAAGACCTGAGATATCTCGGGTTTGGCGCCCAGCGCATGGCGAGTTAACCCGGGATATCTCGCGTCTGGCCCCAAATGTGTTAAGGATCGGACGGCCTGTATTTGTGCGCACATCGCGGCACTTTGCTCTCGTCTGTCGGCTCCGGGCTGCGTTTTCGTACATAATTCCATTCTCGAGTTACAAGACAAAACATCTGGCAAGCGTCATTTGACAAGCCGCGACCACGTCCGGTTGTGTGCAGTCGTGAACTGACCAGTCACCACTGATGGCGAAAATTATTGACCACCATTGTAGCCAAGGAGCGTACGCTCCGAAAGCGATCTCAGGCGGGCCCTGACAGTGGAGGAAGGTGACACAAGAAGACGAAGAAGTCCTTTGTTTTGACTCAAGAGGCGAAATTAATGTCAGTGGACAGCCATTTTGGATAATCATGCAGATTTGTTACCGGTACATTACTAAAACCTTTGTGAAACACACATTTTCCGTGGGATTGTTATAAACTTTGGACCTGTACTACATAAGACTTCAGGCTATGGAAACATTATGTTTTCCAGCTCCTACCTCTCAGCTGGAACTTAAAAACAGGCATCTGGTAACCAGTAAAAAGAAATAGAGTACACAAACCTTTTACTTCAGTGTGTAAACCTTTAAACCCTCTGTTTCTCTATTCCATTAGCACTCAAAGTGATCTTTCTTTATTGCGTACCTTCAGAATGTTACCTTTCAAAAGAGACCAGACTCATGCATGTGCTACAAGTATAAGGTATAGCAAATAGCTAATTACTTTGGGTATGCAATAAATCTAATCTACAAATCTAAGCAAATGAATAAAGGGCACATGATTTACAGGGGGTGTTGTAGATACAGTACAGTACTGAATTTTGCCATCCGGACACATGCAATTTGAAATATGAATATAGAATATCAGACCTATAAATTATGGCCAAGTCAACATTTATGGATCGGGCCAAATATCCACTTTCCAATCTGGATTTAGTACCACCAGGCACCCCTGGCAGGGCATCAAAAACCATGAATGAAATCTACCGTAAACTAACTTTTTTGTAATGTAAATTGGTCCGCCATTTTTCATCTTACTGAGTCGTGTTTTTTTTCCTAGACGTTCACAGGAAGGTAAAAAACCTAACTACTGTACGTTCTATTTTATGGCAATAACGTTCAGGTTTGTTCGGCCTGTGAGATATGAAAACCAATAAAAAACGTCACACTGGAAGTCAGATGATTGACAGGGGCTGGCGTGAGCTGGGAAGTGTAGTTTTATGAAATTCGAAAGCCCATCAAAAGCCCTGGGTCTCCTTGTTCATAGGACTACACACATATATGAGAGCTTGCTTTACTTCCGTCTAATTCATCCGGTTTCCGTCAGGATGAGCTGAGATATTTATAAACTCATAATTTCGCTAATAACACGTAAAATCTTTGGTAAACAAACGTAGCCTTCCAGGCGCACTGGTCTTTTGACCTCTCCCTCATGGTCTAAATGTAATATCACTTCCAGCTGTCACTCTCCTCTCTTGAATATCATGCAGTATCTTGCAGTATATGTCTCTAATCCATTCAATCTCACCATTGTTACTCTATATCGCAGAAGATGGCACCCCCTTCCTCCTAATGGGCGATTTCAACCTGCCTGCCTCGTCTCAGTCTCCCCTACAATCCTTTGACCTGACTCCCACTGTCATGCTTCCCACTCACAAAGCAGGCAGCTCCTTGGATCTGATATTCTCCTGTAACTCCAGCATTATTAACACCATGGTAACTCCCCTCTTATGCGTTATTAGATCTACAACCCGTTACAATATCGTACCATTATGCTATAAGGCCGATAGCGGCATCGTTTCACTAACAGAGCTCAAAGAAAGTGTTACAAAGTGGTGCAATAAATTCAACCATCGTCTATGTTTGGATTCATTAAACTTTTACAGTTACAAATCACAAGCCTTAATGAAACTGCAGAATATGCCCCCCCAGTTAAGGCTAGATAAATATCCTATCCCACACCATGCCTATAACCATTTGTTTCAGCGATGATGGAAGAAAACATAAAATAAACCGAGCTAAAGCACACAATTATAGCCTCATTTTACGATAATCTTGCGGCGAAAATGAGAACACAACACAAACTATGATCATCTTAGGGCGAAGATGAGAACACAATACAAACTATGATCATCTTAGGGTGAAGATGAGAACACAACACAAACTATGATCATCTACGGGGCGAAAATATATATATATATATCATGCAATACCTAATATATGTCTCTACCACTATGCACTCAACCAGGCACGTGCATACATAGGGGTGAAGGGATGCCCGGGCACCTGCCTTTTTCATTTCTCATTAGAAAGTGCCCTTTTTATGCCACCCTCTTTTTTTTTCTTTGTTTTACTGTTGCACATATATATATACTGCCCTGCCCTTCCAAATGAAAGATGTCACGATAGAATCAAAATTTTAGGTAAAGAAAGAGAGAGAAATGCCACCCCTCTCGTAAATAATAGGTCCTTCCAGTCTGGAAGGACCTATTACGCATAGGTATAGCACGTGGGTGGGTGATGATCAATGAGACATGTAAACCGCGCAGGGCCAGCAGTGCACTGAACAGGAAATTGATATCCAGCTGTTGTTGAGCTCACAGTGCCCTCACACTCGAGTCGAGACCTCTTTTTTTACAGTTACTATTTCAACTAAAACAAAGCAAGAGTACACTTAATCAGGTAAGGTATTTGCCCAACAAAATAAAATGTCGGGTTTGCAGTGCACTGTATATTTTCGTGAAACACGTCGCCAGATCACCCCTCCCCAGCCCCTCCCTGTCTGCTGCTAGTGCAGGAAAATCACGCAGCATATTCTCTCTCTCTCTCTCTCTCTCTCTCTCTCTCTCTCTCAATAACAATAGCAATAACAATAATAATGTATTATTATTATAATAATGCAATAAATTATTAATTGGTAAAATGTTTATTTCAGCAGCTGTACATTCTGAGTTTAAAATATTACCATCTGTAATTAAACTGGATTTGTGTTAATTATGCCTGCAGAAATATGCCCAAAAAAGAAAGATATCAGAAAATAAGGAGAAAGAGCGCCAGGAAGCAGCTAAGGGTAGCAGGTCTATGAATGCCTGGCTAAAACCAATACCTGAGAAGAGAGTGGATGAGGCTGTAGAGGAACCTGAGAGAGAGGAGGAGGATGTAGAAGAACCTGAAAGAGAGGAGGAAGATGTAGAAGGACTTGGGCCAAGTCCTTCTACATCCTCCTCCTCCTCTCTCCCAGGCCCACCTGGGAGAAAAAGGAGGAAGAAGGAAGCTGTAGAAGAACCTGAGAGAGAGGAAGAGGCTGTAGGAGAACCTGAGAGAGAGGATGCTCCTGACACAGAAGCCTTAGAAATCCCCATAAATGTTGAGGAGAAAGAGGCCACAGAAAGGGAAACGGATGATACTATAAAAGAAGACATAGATGAGGGTGAAGTTGAGGGAGCTACAAGTAATGTAGAAGAAGAGGTCCTATCGAAAATTGCACTGTTAAAGTATCCTACAGATCCTGCCCACCAACAAGCTTTTGATCTCAAATGTAATGCCAGTTATGTACAAATGTGTGTTGATAGAGGACCAAGTCAACCTGTACTTAGATGTCCCAAAAACAGATATGGACGTTCATTTCAAAGAAATTGGTATACTACCAGGCCCTGGTTAGAGTATTCACCAGACAAGGACACAATGTACTGCTTCACCTGTCGGCTTTTCCTTGGAGAGAAGTACAGCAAGTCTGCTTGGAGAGTGGCTGGATTAAACAGTTGGAAAAAAGGGCTTGAATCTATACAAGAGCATGCAAACTCAGAGGCCCACCTAACAAGCATGGTGCGATGGAACACATACAAAAAGAGTGTCAGATGTTCAAGGCAAAGCGATAAGAGAGCGAGAGAAACAAAAGAACAGAGAAACTTTGACCAGATTGATTGACATCATTTCATATCTTGCACGACAGGGAAAGGCTCTCAGGGGTGATGATGAGTCTGCTGAAAGCTCAAACCAGGGCAACTTCCTTGAACTTGTGAAAATGTTCAGCCAATACGACAGTGTACTGAAGCTACATTTAGATCGTGTCAAAGAGAAGAAAGTTGGAAAGAAGAAGAGTTGGGTTTCTTTACTCTCAAACAGGACACAAAATGATCTCATAAAGGCCCTGGCCACATTCACTAGAAGAGAGATAAGGAAAGAGATGAAGGAGGCAAACATCTACTCAATACTTGTAGATGAAACAACTGATGTGTCTCACTGTGAGCAGGTATCCTTTGTTGTTCGTTATGTGTTTGAAATGGATGTCAAGGAGCGCTTCCTCCAGGTCTGTAACCAGGGAACAAAATAAGTACCAGCCAACCGCCAATGGCTGGTAAAAAATCTGCCTGGCTGGTAGTTTTTAAAATCTACCAGCCAAATGGCTGGTAAGTCAAAAAGTTAAGTTTGTTCCCTGAGAGCAGAGCTACACAGCAGTGCGCCTATTTTGCGAGCCGAAATAAGTCTGAGGTTTTTTCTTCTTCTCACAACGGGTCAAATGCATCTAACATGCATTGCATCGTCGCCATTCCTTTATGCCCACATCGCCCGAAATGAACGTTATGTTAGCGTAAGCTAACAAGCTAATCCTGATCAGCGGCAGAGCCATAGAGAACAGCAGACAGTGTGGACTGGGGAAAGGGAAATGGGGGGGGGGGGGCACTCTCCCTTTCTCTGTGTGTGTGCGTGCGTTTGGAAAGACGATGAAGTCACTAGTCAGGACTCAGGAGAGGAGTATATTGTAGTAAACTGAGGATTACTGAGGATGCACAGATAATGTTGATATTCAAATATAAAAAGGTTTCGAGAGGAGTGGAAGTTTGAAGACAGACTAGACTACAATATGATGCGGGGGTGGTGAGTTGAAACAGTGTGTGTGTCCCTGACCCCACTTCTATGTTTCAATAAATTATTTGCATTTAAAACTATTAACGCTGACTCATTCCTTCAGTCCACTCAAAATTATGCTAATATTCCTTATGTTGTTTATGATATTAATTGAAAATAGCATATGAGAGTATTATATAGTAATAATAACACATGGCGATATACTAAAAAGCTATTTTTAATTTTTGGCTGGTAAAAAATCTGCCTGGCTGGTAGTTTTTAAAATCTACCAGCCAAATGGCTGGTAAGTCAAAAAGTTAATTTTGTTCCCTGTCTGTAACGTGTCCAGAACAACAGGTGAGGAGATGGAGAAAACATGCGTGGTCAAGGCTACGACGGCGCAGCCAACATGAGTGGGCAGTACAAAGGACTGCAAAGTAGAATACTGCAGCACAATGCCATGGCTCTGTATGTTCATTGCCACGCCCACTGCCTTAATCTAGTGCTTGTTGAAAGTGCAAAATCAAGCCTGCACTTTATCACCTTCTTCAACCTTGTGGAGAAGCTCTATGTGTTCTTCACTTCCTCCACAAAACGACATACAGCATTTATAAAATGCCAAGAGGACCTGCACCCTGGAGAACGTGTGATTCAACTTCAGAAGCTCTCGGACACACGCTGGGCATGCAGGGAGAGAGCCCTGAAGGCCCTCAACAAAGTGATGGATGCTGTGGTGAAGGCCCTCACTGATATCACCGACCAAGAGCCTCCAGATACTTCTGCTGGGGATGCAAAGATGTACATTAAAGCCGTCGACTTCGAGTTCTTCCTTTGCCTGGAGATTGCCACGCCAATTTTTCAGGTCACTGCACATGCTTCCGATGCACTCCAGAATCAAGGTATTGACTTGTCGACGGCTTATCACATTGTTTCTGGAGTGGTGGATACCCTGACCAACCTGAGGACAGAAAAACAGTTTGCCAAACTGTACAAGAGTGCCACAGAGAAGGCAGAAGTTGCTGGAATCAGCATCCCCATAGTCCCCCCAGGACAACAAAGACAGAGAAAGGGGCCTGCCAGGTACAAACAAAGCTCCACAGCAGCCACAGAGAGTCACGCCTTCACAACAGTGGAAGACTACTACAGAGTCAAGCTCTTCTACCCATTCCTTGATGTCCTCTCTCAGGAACTACACAGGAGGTTTAGGGGGGATGGGGAGACACAGTCGAACAAGATCCTAAATGCACTCCACAGTTTGACGAAGGCCAGCAACTGGGCAGGTAAAGATGCCATGGGTCCTGACTCTGCTGAGGCTGTTCACACTCTGTGTGCATTCTATGGAGGAGAAGAGGAGAAGCTGAAAACAGAGCTCAGGGTTTTCCACGCTTCTTTCCCAAAAACACTCACAGTAAAGGGGATGCTAACAACTCTCAGAGACAACAGCGGACATGACATCTTTCCAACACTGGTGGAAATGATAAGAACATATGCCACCATTCCAGTGTCCACAGCAACAGCGGAGAGGTCCTTCTCCAAGCTCAAACTGGTCAAATCAACACTCAGAAGTCTATGCACAGAAGAGAGGCTCTCTGATCTCCTCCTCCTTGCTATCGAGAAAGACATCCCCATCAATCACAACGAGGTGATTGACATCTACAGGGACATGGCCCCCAGAAGGTTGCTGCTGTAAGGGAGGAAGAAGGTACAGAAAGAGAGGACACAAGCTAGCAATACAGGAAACAAGCAAGCAATAATAATAATTGTATTTACAAACTTAAAAAAGACATTTTCTCAGTCTTTTCTTTTCCATCTTCAATGTTTCACTGTTCAATGTTATTTTATTCAACAATAAAAAGCTTTAAAAAAAAGCCAGTGTTTTGTTTCTCTTTTAAAATTGCAGCTGAATTGCATGTCTTCCAATTCCTAACCCTCATTATTATGATACATCTGAATAAGCTCATTTTGGAAACAGGTGACACAAAAGATAACCAAGAAAACAAACATACTTGTATATCACTCACAGACCTGGGCCCAAGTCCAGACACCCAACAGCCTTGTTCCCACCTCTCTCTCTCTCTCTCTCTCTCTCTCTCTCTCTCTCTCTCTCTCTCTCTCTCTCTCTCTCTCTCTCTCTCTCTCTCTCTCTCTCTCTCTCTCTCTCTCTCTCTCTCTCGTTATTAAAGGGACACTATGTAGTTTTGGTGACATCTATCGGTGAAACTGAATGTACCATGATAGACTTGTATTAACCCCAAAAATTGCGCGCGCGCTCGCATTGCATTTAATAATTAATGCCCTTTTCTGATTTCGGGCACCTGCCTTTCTAAAGTCCTGTGCACGTCCCTGCACTCAACACTGCAGCACTCAAGTTTCAATACTTTGATGAACATTGTTACTCAGCTGATAGAGTTGTACCCTTCTTGCTGACTTGTTCTACAGAACAATCAGGGAAAAAGTCTGCCGTGTACTTTGGCGCACGCCTCACATATCAGCATGTAACTCGAGAACCACTGAACGGATTTTGACGCCAGAAACGGCAATCGACAGGCAACAAATAGGACTTTAATTTGATATATATATATATAGTAGTGCTGTCAGGCGATTAAAAAAATGTATCTAATTAATTACAGGATTTGTAATTAATTAATCTAATTAATCGCATTTTAATCTCATAACCATTTTAGGCCTGATATTTTATATTCTATAATCATATTTCAAAATGCATGTGTCCGGATGGGAGAATTCAGTACTGTATCTACAAAACCTTCTGTTTAATCATCTTCCCTTTATTCATTTGCTTAGATTTTTCAGGTCTGGTCAATTTTAGCATGGTGTTATTCACAGTAAAAAAAAAGAAAAAAAGAAAATGTTATTGATATTCTCATTTGGTTCATTACAATTTACTCAAGCCTAGTAACAGACTCAGTATTTCTGACACTGGGGAATACATTCCCTGAGATCCATACAGTAGATTCAGATACCAAGAACATGCAAATGGACCATTTAAAAAAAAAGTCTGTAAATGTTTATTCTACGTTTTAATGGAATGAATGAGATTTAAAAAATATATGTATAATTTTTTATTTTTTTTGTAATTAATTTTTAGTTAATTTTCATAACGCGATAATTTGCTGTGTAATTAATTAATCTAATTAACGCGATAAACTGACAGCCCTAATATATAGTATTAAAAAATATGCACACACAAGCCGCTAGAGGTCGCCAAAGTGGCGTGTCGCGCCGAAGGGCAAATCGTCCTCAAAACGTTTCTAATTTATTTTAAACAAATTATTATTTTGTATTATTACATGGCGTTTTCACATTCGCCGAAATGCTTGCTTGTGATTGGTCAATAGCCCCCCGACAGCGGTCATTATTTTTCAATAATGACCGCTGTTTTTTCAATAATGACCGCAGTGCGCAGCTGTTGGCAATCAAGCCCACATCAGTGCAGCAAATCAGACACACCTGCCGCGCTGCACTGACAGCGGAGTGTCAGCGGAGCCAGAACAGAGGCTGCCCGCGATAATAATAATCACTTTATTTGGGCTGACAGAGCCACAGAACAACTGCGATTTGTCAAATGAATTAGGTATATTGTTAGTAAGTTAGCCATGTAATAAGCGGGATAATGTATAGCCTACGAGGTCATTGTCGCAAAATAATTGACCTTCACTACGTTTAAAACACCTCGGCGCGGCGCCTCTGTATTTTAAACTCCGTGTCGGTCAATTATTTTGCGACAATGACCTCGTAGCCATACATTATCCCTTACTTATTTAATAATTATTTAGTTATTGCACTGATGATGAATAGTTTATTTTCGGTCTTTGTTTACAGATAAATCAAAAACACACATGTGTGGACTTTCAAAAGGAAAAGAAAAAAAGAAAAAATCACAAATGTACATATTCAAAGTAAGCTCAGACACAAAATCCAAACTCAATGACCGAAAAAAGGAATAGGCTGAAGCACATGCTTATGTTTGCCTATCCTTTACTATTCTTAAAAACTAAATATACTTTAATATAAGAAAGAAAAAATTTAAATATGCTGCAAGATATAAATTGTTTTCTTTTTCTTTAAGAGAAAGAAATAAAAAGAGAAAAATAAATGTTTGATGTTTTACTCAAAACAGTACTCCTGAATTATTTGATCATTCAGGGCCTTTTTGAATCTCCCCTGAGAGGTACACAACTTCAACCCGTCACTAAGATAAGGTGGCCAGATGTCACGCATTGCGCGTGATTGTACAGCATTTCTGTCTCTTTTCACGCGTCACGCAAATTGAGACCATGTCCCGCATGATTGGTTGTCATCCGCGCTAATATCCCCGCCCCCCCCCCCCCCCCCCCCGCCCCCCCAGCCAATGTGAAGAGCCTCTATGCGTCGCGTAACGTTACTAGTATCTGGCCGCGAGTGACACCGCATCCTATGACAACAACAAGTCCCAACGCTGTCGAGCGCGGCGGGTCCGTTTCAGAGCCAGTTATCCTTCCGCGCAACTTGGGATAAACAGATCAGTTCCATGCGCTGCTGTAATCTCCGCTGCTCGGCACGAGAGAAGACCGCTCGCTTGGTCGAAATTTGAAAAGGGGAAAACAATCCCAAACGGTTTAGATTGAAAACGAATAATAACAATAAAAAAGATGCGAGTAGCCGTTTGGTAACCTAACCACCCCCCGCACAAATCAGTGCAAGTGGAAGATAATCATATTCTTTATTATTGTGCCATTACTGCGGGGGGGGGGGGGGGGGTGTTCTTAGTCCAGGTTCTGTGGTGGCAGAGTAGTCAAGTCAAGTCAAGTCAGTTTTATTTGTATAGCACATTTCCAGGCAGCGGCAGCTGACACCAAAGTGCTTCACAAGCAAGTTGATAAAAACATAATAGTGTGAGGCAAGGTATAAGATTAAAAGAAAGAAAAAAAAACATAGCAAAGCAATGAAAGCAACAAAAACAAAACAATATGGTGCAAGATATAGGATTAAAAACATAAGAGTAGAGGAGGGGAGAGGCTAGAGCTGGGAGAGAGTTCAGCTTCCTGACAGCCTGGTGTATGAAGCTGTCTTTCAGTCTGCTGGTCCTGGCTCGGAGGCTCCTCATTCTCCTCCCGGAGGGCAGGAGAGTGAAAAAGCGTTGTGAGGGTGGTCATTGTGTGTGTGTGCGTGTGTGTGTGTGTGTGTGTGTGTGTGTGTGTGTGTGTGTGTGTGTGTGTGTATGTGTGTGTGTGTGTGTGTGTGTGTGTGTGTGTGTGCGCGTGTGTGTGTGTGTGTGTGTGCGTGTGCATGTGTGTGATAAGACTGGGGGTCCAGACCTAATCATAGGTGATTGTAAGTCTGGGTGGTCATTTTATTTATTATTTGTTTATTTATTTATTTTGAGTACTTAACACCCATTAGAGACAAAAGGAAAATAAAATAAATGAATAAGGGCAAAACATATTAGGCTTGTGGTCATTTGAATGAGGACAGTGGCGGATGAGCCTTGATTGAGGGGACAGGGACGGTCCACCAAAAAAAAGGAGGGGCGGGTACTGCGCTGCGTGGGGGGGGGGGGGGGGGGGGGCGTCCCACATTGTCCCTCACAAACATACCATTTGTCCCACATTTGGTTTATTGGGATCTGGTCACCCTACACTAAGACTATTCCACAATTTAACTCCCAACATTTAAACACATCTAGCTTTTACATTAGTTCTTACCTTTTTATTTGTTTTAAGAATACACAACCCTCTTAAATTGTACTTTCCTTCTCTTGGTTGAAAGAGACATTGAATACAAGCTGGTAGGTTCTTACTCTTCAAAAATCTCCAAGGTTTTTATGTAAACCATATCTACAAATTTTAATGTGCAGGACTTTATGAATAATGGATTTGTCGATTCAAGGTAACTAGCTTTATTTATTATTCTAATAGCTATTTTCTGTAGTTTAATAATAGGATCTATATTTGTTTTATAAACATTCCCCCAGACCGCAACACAATATTATGACATGTATGGCACCACAAGTGAAAAATACAATATATGCAAACATTTATGATTTAACTCTTCTGCCCCCTTAGCGACTATTTTGTGTTTTTTGCCTATATTTTTTTGTGTTTCTGTGTACAACGATGGCTGTGTTGATTATTATGTTGAAATTGTGACCGTTTGCTTAATTTCCATATATTCACAGAATTTGAAAAGATTAAATTTTGAAACCCTCTAACACAAAAGTTAACAATATTAGCTTTCAAACCGTCCATAGTGGTTTATTTCTTGTCATTCGGGTTAGGGTTACCCAGATAGAAAGATTAGGAGAAGGTAAAATCTCATCCCTGTGCCCGTGCCCACCCCAACACTTGCTCAACAGTCCCCTAACCTAACCCTAACCCCAACCCTAACCCTAACCCTAACCATAACCATAACTGTAACTGAGGGGTACAATTCCCTGACTGTATTGATAAGTATGGTATCATTAAACCACTACCGCTTTATGTACTTTAATTACTGGCCATACAGTACACGATATATGAATATGATGAACACTTCCCACAATGAAATCGGTTCCAGTCAAAGGTATTAATCAAGTATTTAATGGAGCAAAAGGTACATAGGATACTTTACATTATTCTTTGAATGCACTTGTAAGGCAAAGGAGTATGCGTAGGCAAATCAATAACGAATGTCCATTCTCTGGTTACGCAGGAGGTAATTATACAACCTGAATCTGAGGGAATTATATCTATGGTGCACTAGTAATATAGCGGAAGATACTGGAAGGGGTTCCCACTGGTTGTAAGCCAGCAAGGGGGGTAGAAGATCTGTCGGTAGTAGGACGTCTGGTCAACGATGACTAGGGAGACTTCAGGTACAGAAGCCGGTGCAGTAGCCTCTTGATCCACAGACGAATACAGCTTGGTTCTCTTGTAGACTGTAGCTCCACAGGGAAGAAAGCTAGTCGGCCTCAGGCTCTCTGGGCGCCGACTCGACTTGACTCCTCTCGGGGTAAATCCAACACGTGCAGGCGTCGGCGATTATCCGCTCCATAAATCACAGGACCAAAGCAAATATATTCCAGCCGCAAAGGGCTATGCAGTCGTCGGGTAGATTAATCCAGTGTACATGTCCATACGGCTCTCGTCTAGGTCTCCTCGGGTGAAAGCGCCATGTGGTCGGCCCAGCCTGGATAAGAACTGTAGCTAATACGAGAAAGCGTTGGAGATGCTGGTCGCTGTAGAATTCTAACCGCACGATACACTATACACAAATAGACTATTAAAGACTTAATAGAAATATGTCGCACTCGACGGTATAGCGCCAAACTCTGACAATTCAGTTACTAATTCGCACGCGGTCTCAATACTCTATTCTGGGGCCAAACAGGCCATACTTCACCGCACGTTGTATCGTGGGTGAGGCTTCAACTTATCGGTAACATGCTAAGGACGAAGGGTACGGAGGTAAGGGAGTAAGGGGCTTCTATATTCACCTGCGCCGTATTTATACGCACGGTGAACAAAACTAGTTCCACTC
>NC_140167.1:116069122-116139122 GCF_963971535.1 Notolepis coatsorum
TGTTCATCATATTTAGATATCGTGTACTGTATGGCCAGTAGTTAAAGTACATAAAGCGGTAGTGGTTTAATGATACCATACTTATCAATACAGTCAGGGAATTGTACCCCTCAGTTACAATTGGTCCTTCGAGCCGGAGGGTAACTAGTGTAATATTAATATAGTGGTATTAATATTGAAATGGCCTATGATGAACACTCCACGAAACGGTCCTCCTAAAGTAGAACGCCCGCAGCGTAGACGGCAGCCACCTCAGTACTTAGAGGATTACGCTGCCAGTATACTACCTAGCCTTCTACAAACGGTAAACGCGGTAAAAGTAGAAAGTAAAATTATGTCCGACCCTATCAACCAGGATACCCCGACCACAGAGGCCCTAGTGGGTTCTAATGTAACTGACCAAGCTCACGGTGGGAACCAGGAGGGAACTGACACCAGGAGGGAACTTTACCCCCCGCCAAGACCGAAGAAGTAGTCCCCCAAGAGCTCCGGGAGGAAGACAACCCTCCAGAGATGGAACTCTGCACGGAACAAGATGAGGAGAGCGCCGAGGAGATAGAGCTCCAGGACTCCCCGCAGGGGAACGCATCCCCAACGGGTACTGCCAGGAGCGGATCACCTCAACCAGCGTCTTCCCCCAGCGAGGCAGAGAGGATGCTGGCACAGGCGTTCCTCGCCAGCCTAGCAGCCTCTACGGAGCGCGATCGACTCCAAGCACAGACGCTTAGCGAGCGCGAACAACTCCAAGCACAGACGCTTAGCGAGCGCGAACGCCTCCAAGCGCAGCAACGGGGCGACGAAGAGCGCATACGTCTGGAGATGAGACGCCTTCAGACGGAAGAGAATATGGCAAGAGACCGGGCCGACACCCAGCGTGCCGCTGCCGGTGCCCAAAGAGAAGCAGATCTCACCAAGCGCGAAGCCGAGCGCGACAGACTACAAGCCGAGCGCGACAGACTACAAGCGCAGCTAATGGAGCAGCTGATCACCAGGGCAACACCCCCTCCCTCCACAAGGGGTTCCAGGGCCTCGTCAAGACACGGGTCAAGGGCACCCTCCCCTAACCGATTAAGCGACCCTGAGCCCGACCACCAGAGAGAGCCTACACCCCCCTCCGAACTCCTTCCCTGACCGGTCCAAGTGAGACCCAGCTACAAGGAAGGAACGGCGGACGCCGCGGAGAGGCTAAATAGATGACTACAGGATCTAGAAGACCTGGCGGAGGAAGAAGAGGGAGAAGAGGAGAGTCAAGCCCGACAGCAGCACATTACTCCACAGGACCAGGAGGTCCAGTACAGCCCAGGCTATACCCCCGCGGCTCTGCGCTACAGACCCCCGACTCTATTCACGGGTGAGCATGACGCACGACCAGTCCCGAGGAATAGTACCTGGACCAGCGGGCCATGGTACCCTGCCGGTACCAGCCCACCGAGAGGCGTAAGAGGAGACTCGCCCAGGAGGCCTCTCTTCCAACGCTCACCGATGTGCCAGCCATCCACGGCGTCATACATTGGCACACCGACGTTTCCAGACTTCACTCATGAGAACCGAGCACAGTACACGGAGCTACGGATGTGCTTAGAGACAATGATGGTGGATGTAGCTGATGAACGCCACAAGTATGCTATCCTATTGAAGCACCTGAAAGTGCCCAGAGCGCACAACATAGCGCTGGCCTATGCCACCTCTACTACCCCATACACAGCGGCTCTAGCAGCACTAGACCAAAGATATGGACGTATATGGGATTACGTAATACAAGAGATAAGGCATATTGACCGCCTACCCCCAGCAACAGACAATCGCTCACTAGACGACCTGTCTATCAAAGTACAATCCCTGGTAGGGATGCTGGGGGCGCAACGAGAAAAGGGTATGCACGAACTATACGCAAACTCGAACGTCGAGAGGATTTTAGAGAAGCTGCCGCCCGCCCGACAGGAGCGCTTCAGGCGGCAAAGAGACCACCGTGATCCTAACGGTCCCGAGCCATCCCTCCTAGACCTAGCCGACTTCCTGGCGAGAGAAGTCAGCAGCCTACGGCTGGATACGTTCGTGCGGAGCACACCAAGCTCCAGAGAGGGACCTAGGAGAGCAAACGATGGCCGAAGATCGGTGACTGTCATGCACCAATCAGAATCAGTACCGAGCAGCAAGAACCACAGTACCCCCTCGATGAAAGAGAAGTGGAAGATGGTGTGCCCGTACTGCGAGAAGGAACACTGGTTGTCACAATGTGACCTGTTCAAGAAGATGACCGCTGAAGAAGTGAGTCACTGGATAAAGTCCAACAGGCGCTGTTACCGATGTGCGCGCAGTCACATGGCAGCCGAGTGCCGCCTCAAGAAGAGGTGTAGTCGGTGTGACGGAGCCCACCTAGATGTCCTACACGACAGTAACAGAAGAAAGCCTGCACCATCCAGCAGCACAAAGGCAAGTGTTATGTACATTGACCCCGCTAGCAGCAGCGGCGCCCAGGTGCTCTTAAAGGTGGTCCGCGTAACACTGAGTTACCAAGATAAGGTCATGGACACTTACGCCGTCCTTGACGACGGGTCAGAGAAGACCCTTCTCCTCGCGTCCGCTGCGGCCCAGCTGGGGCTGCGGGGGAGCGAGAACCAGATGACGATTCGGACAATAAGAAGAGATCTAAAGACGATAAAGGGCGAGAATGTCTCCTTCACTATCGCAGCAAGCGGGCAGCCAGAGAGACGGTATAGGATTACTAATGCTTTCACCAGCCAAGAAATAGGACTATCGCAGTACACCTACCCCATCGCCAAGCTGATGGATAAATATGTGCACCTGCGTCAACTCCCTATCCCGCTCATAGACGGTGCCACCCCGACCCTGCTGATAGGCTCCGACCATGCAGACCTCATAGTCCCGATAGACCGGGTCCATACAGGACCCAGAGGTTGTCCTGCAGCAGTCGAGACCCGCCTAGGATGGACATTACAAGGCCCCCTCGCCAAGTCTCTTAACCGAACAGCAGCCACTAGCTGCCTCCACTCCAGAGCGACAGAAGAAGACACCACACTCCTGCAGCATGTCGAGAGGCTATGGACACTAGAGACAATGCCCTTTAAGAACGAAAAGAAAGACATTCGTTCTAAGGAAGATATTTACGCTATAGCCCTCCTCGAGCAAGGGACAAAGAGAGTCACAGTCAACGGAGTGATGAGATACGCAACTCCACTCCTGAGGCGAGAGGGAATGCCCACCTTTCACGCCACAAAAGAGGCAACGGAGCGGTATCTATTGAACACAGAGCGGCGCCTAGCCAAAGACCCCGCTCAAGAGGCTGTGTACCGCGCTGAGATTAACAAGCTAATCACAGCGGGACACATAAAGAAAATTGACATTAAAGAGGCCGAACAGACGACCGAATCATGGTACGTGCCGCACCACAAGGTCCACCACAACGGCAAGGATCGTATTGTGTTTAACTGCAGCTACCAGATCGGATCACAAAATCTGAATAAAGAGCTCTTGGCCGGCCCAACACTCGGCCCCTCTCTACTAGGCGTGCTACTACGCTTCCGCCAGGACAAGGTGGCTATCAGCGGAGACATCAAAGGGATGTTCCTGCAGGTGAGACTAGTGGAGGAGGACAAGCCCCTGCTGCGGTTCCTATGGAGAGAGAGGATCGGAGATGAGCACCCAGCCATCTATCAATGGGAAGTCCTCCCTTTCGGAACCACATGCAGCCCATGCTGTGCTACGTTTGCACTACAAAAACACGTCGCAGAGGACCCAGCAGCAGATGAAGAGGTCCGACAAAGTGTGACAAATAGTTTCTACGTGGACAACTGTTTACAAAGCGTCTCGACGCCAGAAGAAGCCGAGGCTCTTCTACTCAAGCTCCGCGCCTCCCTGATCAAAGGCGGCTTTGATCTCAGGCAGTGGGCCAGCAGCGACCCGCAAGTACTGCGCAGCCTCTCCCCCGAGGACAAGGCAGCGAGCAGCGACACCTGGATGGCGACCATCCCAGGAGAAGCCCAAGAAATGACACTAGGACTAGTCTGGCGCTTCAAAACAGACTCGCTCCATTATAGACACAAACCCCTGACCAAGGAGCAGGGAAGGTCGACGGCAATACCGACCACCAGACGGAGTGTATACAGAACACTCGCCAGACAATATGACCCGTTGGGATGTATTCTACCTTACACCACCAGGGCAAAGATGATTGTAAGAGCGCTATGGGACAAGGACCAGGGCTGGGACGATCCCATACCCGAACACCTTGCATCCACATGGAGAGAGTGGGAGACGGAACTCCGCTCACTCCCAGGTGTTAATATACGCCGCAGCTACTTCCCACCCACAGTGAGGCCAGAGACATGCAAGATCGACCTGCACGTATTCAGCGACGCCTCCGAAGTAGCCTACGGTTCGGTGGCCTACTTGCGTGCCCGAGAGGAGGGAGGAGAAATACATACTGCTTTCATCCTGGCTCGCTCAAGAATAGCCCCACGAAAGCAATAATCTATCCCGCGTCTAGAGCTCTGCGCAGCCCTAGCAGGAGCGCAGCTCGCCACGTTAATCCAACGTGAACTCACCATCCCGGTGCAAAGAACAATCTTGTGGTCAGACTCCACGACAGTACTCACATGGATCCGGTCTGATTCGTGCAGATACAAGGTCTTCGTGCGTGGGAGTCAGAGTCACCGAGATTCAAGAGTTAACAGAAGTAGCGAGCTGGAGGTATGTGGACACCAAACACAACCCAGCTGACGTCATCACCCGGGGAATGTCCCTGGATGACCTCACCCGTCACAACCTCTACAGTGACGGGCCAGAGTTCCTCAAGCTCCCGGAAGAAGAGTGGCCTACACCCACCCCACGGGAGGCGAGTAAAGAGGAGGCCGAAAACAAGAAACCTATGTTCTGTGGATTGAACACACTCGTCTCCACAGACCCCGACATAGACGATTGCCTCACCCTACAGAGTGCGCAGCTAAAGACATTTCTGTGGCACCACCCAGAGGTGCAGCCCATGACTGACATTTCAGCAGCTGACTACGAAGAAGCAGAACTTCTTCTACTACAACGAGCCCAGAGAGACTCGTTCCCCGATGAGCTAGCCTGTCTACAGGGAGCAAAGCCCGTCCCATCAGACAGCAGACTGCTCCACCTAGCCCCCGAGAGCGACGCCCATAATCTCATCAGAGTGGGTGGTCGTCTGCGGAGAGCCCCAGACTTACCGGATGACGTCAAGTACCCGATAGTCTTGAACAGCCGACACAAGGTCACAGAGCTGATCATAAAGAAATACGACGAGGATGTGCACCACGCAGGGGCAGAGAGAGTCTTCGCGGAGATCAGACGTCGTTATTGGATACTGCAAGGGAGAGAAGCAGTGCGGCGCTTCCAGCGAACCTGTCTAGACTGTCGTAAGTGGCGAGCCCAGCCCAGTATACCCCGGACCAGACCTACCTCCCTGTCGCCTCCGACTCGGCGACAAGCCTTTTCACTCCACCGGTATGGACTGTTTCGGCCCGCTGTATATAAAGAAAGGAAGAGGAACCGAGAAGCGGTGGGGTATTGTATTCAAATGCATGACCACCAGAGCGATACATATCGAACTCCTTCCAACCATGAGCACAGACTCATTCCTTATGGCCTTCCGAAGATTCACATCACGGAAAGGAAAACCGTCTACATTATTGTCTGATCACGGGACAAACTTCAAAGGCGGAGAAAGAGAGCTGAGAGAGAGCTTCCAAGCTATGGGCCCAGAACTTAAGACCCACCTCGCTCCATCCCAGATTGACTTCCAGTTTAATCCCCGAACGCACCTCACTTCGGTGGAACTTGGGAACGAGAAGTACGTTCTATAAAGACAGCCCTGTACGCCGTGCTTGGGGCCCAGACCGTGGCGGAAGAAGTCTTAATGACAGTCCTCACGGAGATCGAGGGAGTATTGAACTCAAAGCCCCTCGGTTACGTCTCAAGTGATGTAGCAGATGTCGACCCAGTCACCCCCAACACACTCTTGATGGGGCGGCTGGACCCCGCGCTACCCCAGACAATGTACAGGCCTGAAGAAGCGAACGGCCGAAGAATGTGGAGGTACAGTCAAGTACTGGCTGACAAGTTTTGGAACAGCTTCCTACTCCACTACCTACCGTCTCTACAGACCCGCCAGAAATGGGTGAAAGAGAGAGACAATTTGACAGAAGGAACAGTCGTCATGATTATCGACCAGTCACTACCCCGAGCTATGTGGCCGGCTGGCCGCGTAAGCAAAGTGATCACCGGTGCCGATGGAAAGGTCCGAGCAGCTGAAGTGCTCGTCCAAGGGCGGACCTACACCCGACCCGTGGCGAGGCTAATAGAACTGCCAAGGCTCCCCGATACTATCGATGACGACCATGACCCCATGACTTTGTGAACTGACTGACCCTCACAGCGGACATTGAGTAGTGGACAGTGCGGTTAATCTGTCTCTGCTTAGCTAATTAGGTGGGACTAATTAGGGGGCGGCTGTTACGAAGGATCAGATTAAACCGAATATATATATTTATTTGTTGATATATATTGAGTAGTATTTGTATATCGTTTGATATCCCTTGTATATTCCTTGTACATATACACGGAATATCCCTTTAGCCTACTATAGCCCATAATAGTTCATTCTCTTATTGGACAAAAGGACCAGGCGCCAGGGGACCAGCCCCTGACGTCAAGTTCAAAGGTACCGACGAGACATGTCCGTACTAGCCCCGGCTCCGCTCAGGGATACGGCTACCGAAATGAGAGTGGCACTATTTGTTCACCGTGCATATAAATATGGCGCAAGTAAATGTAGAAGACCCTTAGTCCTTTACCCTTCTACCCAACTAAGTAACAGAACGTGAAGCCTCACCCACGATACCGCGTGCGGTGTAGTATGGCCTGTTTGGCCTTAGAATAGCATCGAGACCTCGTGCGAATTAATAGCGGTTAGAGTTCTAAGGTGACCAGCATCTCCAACGCTTCCTCGTGTTATCTAGAGTCTTATCCAGGCTGGGGCCGACCACATGGTGCTTTCTTCCGAGGAGATCTAGACGAGGACCGAGGGACATGTACACTGGATTACCTACCCGACGACTGCTGAGCCCTGTGCGGCTGGAGTATATTTGCTTTGGTACTGTGATTTGTGGAGCGGATAATCGCCGACGCCTGTGAGTGTTGGATTTACCCCCGAGAGGAGTCAAGTTGAGTCGGCGCTCAGAGAGACTGAGGTCGCCTAGCTTCTTCTTCACTGTGGAGCTACAGCCTACAAGAGAACCAAGGTGTATTCGTCTGCGGATCAAGAGTCTACTGCACTGTCTTCTGTACTTGAAGTCTCCATAGATATCGTTGACCAGACGGTCTACTACCGACGGCTCTCCTACCCCCCCTACCGGCCTACAACCGGGAGGACCCCTTCAAGAATATCCTGCTATATCATTAAGAGTACCATAGATTTAATTCCCTAAGAGCCAGGTTGTATACTTGCTTCCTGCGTAACCAGAGATTGGACATTCAGTGTTGATTTGCCTACGAGTACTCATTTGCCTTACAAGTGCATTCAAATCATAAATGTAATAGTAAATATCATATGTACCTTTTGCTATATTAAATATTTGATTATTACCTTTGTGTGGAACCGATTTCATTGTGGGAAAGTGTTCATCATATTTAGATATCGTGTACTGTATGGCCAGTAGTTAAAGTACATAAAGCGGTAGTGGTTTAATGATACCATACTTATCAATACAGTCAGGGAATTGTACCCCTCAGTTACAGATCTGTTATTTAGAGTCTACAAATCCTGTATGACAAATGTATTCTTTCTAACTGTGCTCATTCATCATAGCAGGATTTGGCAGGAGTGTAAATGACCACATTGGTCAAGACGATCAACATTTTCTTTACTGTTTTACAATGTTACGTTAATGTTCTATTTTGGAACCGTGTGTTAAACATCTCGTATGCACTTTCAGGTAGTGTCCACATAGGGGCGGAATTTGTCTTTTGTATGGTATAAGGCTCGTCACAAGATCCTGTTTGTTCTCACGAGGCTTAAACCCAATGCAGGAAGTAAACTAGGAAAAGACCAACGGAGCGGAATACGTTTTCACTGTAACTGCCCCCCGGCATGGTGTAGAAATAATGATGCGGTTTCAGTTCAGTTCAGTTCAGTTATTTTTTATTTCGGGCTTTGGACACATAACAACGGTCATTCCATAAATCGCCAAAGTTTTACCAGCTGCTATTGCAGCATTGTCCAATTGTCCGAAAAGGGCTAGGGAGAAGCACTAGGCTTGTCGAGCCCTACCCCTGAAGACTTACGTTTCTTTTTTTTTGTTTTGTTCATTTACATACCATTACATTTACATTTACATACCATACCATACATTTACATGATGCGGTTTAGTTTCGTGCAGATGCTTTTTATTTTCCTTTTCGCATAGCATTTAGCATTGCAGCACTGTAGCACTTTAGTACGTCTTCGTTGCACCGTGGTTGCACAGTGTTTGCACCATGAAAACCTTTTCCGCTTTTACCAAGGGGTGTTAATTTCTTAAGTAGTGTGGATAGTAGTGCTGTGTGCACTCTGTTGGTATTTTTTCTAGTTTACTTCCTGCATTGGGTTTAAGTCCAAAGAATTTATATCGTATTGTATCGTGATGAAACTGGTGATTCCCACCCCTACAAGTAACTGAGTCTAAACTGGGATTAGGCATTATTGTATTTACAGCAATAATGTTGCAATTATTCAATTTTAATTTACAGCTCTAATGCTACAATACACCGGCTATATAGCAAATGACATGTCATAGTGAGGCAGTACCTTCACTGAGTTTTCCTACAGTACACACATATACAGTATATAGAAATACATATACATATATCTCGTGTTTTTCTAGATGAATGGTAAATGGCTGCTTTTTTATATAGCGCTTTTATCCAAAGCGCTTTACAATTTCTTACTTACATTTTACCCATTCACTCACACATTCACTCACACATTCACACACCGACGGCGGAGGCAACCATGCAAGGTGCCAACCTGCTCATCGGGAGCAATTAGGGGTTAAGTGTCTTGCTCAAGGACACATCGACACACTGCCCGGGAGGAGCGGGAATCTAACCGGGAACCTCCGGATTGCCAGACGACTGCTCTACCACCTGAGCCACTGTCACCCGGGTGAATCACAGAGAGATGCACCCGGGGAAGCAAGTCATGGTTGATCTACCAAGTGTGTCTGTGTTTTCATTTATATCTTTGCGTGTGGATGTGTATTTGTGCATATGGCATGCCTTTCTCCACATGCATGTGCTTCTTTGCACCTGTCTCCATATATATCCCTGTTTGCATCAGTCCCCACTCACCTCCAAGCAGATCTCATTTGCATGCCACTAGCTAGCTGAAGCAGGCTACACACGGCAGGCAGGGCTCACGTCAGATTCCATTTGACAGTTGCCCCTGAGACAGCGGCAGGTAAACAGTGTGTAGACCGACAACTATTACATATTTTTGTAGAGGGGCATGCAAATGTCTCACTCTCCCTTGTGGGACACTGTTGTTTTTATCTGCGGTATACGTGCCATAAAACCCCAAAAACTAAACCAAAGAGTGGGTTCAAAAGGAGTTCTAAAAGACACCCATAGGGGGGTCCACTGAGAGTTGATGGTTGATTTAGAGGGGCACTGTATACACAGGATATTGCTGTTTAGTGTAGAGGGGGCGAGGCAAAGCTGTTATGTTATCGTCATAGCTTCCGCTCTGCGCCTACTGGAATATATCCCTATATCAGTCTATATACTGAATAAATTCTCCACATGCACCTATACACACCCATTCGCCTGGCCACACCCCCATCCGCTCCTCTACATAAGCAGGGGTGTGGCCATACTAACAGCTCCTTCCTTATTTTCACCACGGCGAGTGTCTGTATACACCACTTGAGTTTAGTGTCAAATGGTTGGAGAGGAGCTGCGTTGACATTATATCTTTGTTTTCTCTCTCACAATTTTTCGAGGAAATACAGCGATAATGTCTTCGCCACCGGAGTGTCTAGAAGATGATGATCATTCTGACCTCCACTGGCGTTTTCGTATTAGGGGCTTGCGTCGCTGAGCGAATCCCCGCCGGCATTGCCTCCGGCTCTGCAGTTGGACAGGCATTACCTCCGGCTCTGCAGTTGGACGCTTTGCTTGGGAGGCGCTCGGCCGTGTGAGGGCTAGTGGCCTCTCTGGGGCGGGTGATGGTTTTGCGACACGGGCGCCAGGTGTGTTGTTGTGGGGGGAACGGCTGCACAACTTACGAAAGCCGGCTCCAGGCTGGTATCCTTTTTCGCTGCTTCTTAGCGGCGTGGAGAGGGTTCTGGTTTAATGCCCACGTTAACATGAGCTCCTCATCGGAGCCTTGTTTACCTGGGACCGTGGTGCCGAATCTGCGGTTCAATTCCCCGGGTCTCTGGACAAACGGATCCCATCTGTCACGGTGCGGGCCCAGGGACTTGTTGCCGACACCGCTGTGTCTGGTAACACCGTTCTGAAGACTGTGTTGTCTTTTTCTCTTCTCTCTTCGGATGAGGAGAGGGACAGACAGCGGCTGTCTGAAGTGTTGGCCTATATTGTTTTCTCACGTTGTACAGTTTCAGTGGTAGCTGCTTAGCTTGCTTCCTAGCCGGGTTGAGCTACCTGTTAGCCAGTTAGCTGTTAGCTACAACGTTAGCTCCGTACGTTCGCTCGGCTGGGAATGTTAGCTTGATGCTATCAGTTAGCCTAGAGTTAGCTGTTAGCTTGTGCTACAACCATTGAACATTAGCCGTGAGAATAGCAGGCCCTAGCACTCTGACTACGACGTCATCTTTGACAGAAGATGTAGTCGGGCCTGCACCATGACCGGCTGCAGGAGGGGGGCGTCTCGCCGGTGCGAGGCTCCGGCCTTAGCTGTCATGGTCAGGGCCCGGGCCCTCCTCTGCCCCCATCCTGCCACGCCCATATATGGGCAGCTTCCTGCTGCAGCATTCCCACGCTGCCAGACGAGCGGCAATCAGCGCGGCTGTGAGGGATTCCCTCATCAAGCAGCCCCTATATCACCCGACGGATCCTGTTGTCCCTCGTCGCAGTGTTAAACTGCCTACCTAGGTACGATGACTCAACCTGAAGACCTGCTAGACCTGCTCTTGTGATTATTCCTTCTCTAATCTTGTCTCTCTTGTGCCCTGGACCCCCGCTCCAGCGCACCTTCCTGCCTGGACATCTCATGCTGCACAAGGAGTGCTCCTGCTCTCTCTCGACACAAGACCTGTGTTCTCTGCCCACAGCTGCACTGGGAGTGCACCTGTCCTCATTCCCCCCAAGAACATTCTAACCCCTGTCTGTTGCACATTCCTGATGTAAACTCTGTCTGCTTGGGGAAATACAATTAAAGAACCCTAAACCGCTCCATTCTCTCTCTTGTGTTTGCTATTGGGCTCCGCAAGAACCCCCTCCTCACATTAGCTGCTTTTTGCCTCGCCAGCAAGAGGCCTTTCATCAACGTGGAGACCAGCCTGTTGCGGTCTTTCATCATGCGTTCCTTGGTGCAGGTAAGGTGTCCATCGGACATTACCCCACTCTTCCTTCCTTCCCCTCCTGAATGTTTTGTTAATAACGATGTTTTTTCCAAAACGTATGTTGCTTCAATAAATTTGGAGATACGACATGTGCTGTGTATTATGAGAAGTTGTGTGTGTTCATGTAACGTTAGACAACGTGGCTGAGCCCACGACTGGCTGGGTTGCCCTACAATGCTGTGCATAGTGGCATGTGATCGAGGGATGAGTCCCTCTCTGCTTGTGATGACAATAAACAGGTGATTACTCTACACATTGGCGTCGTATCAGGGGTAAGGTGTTGAGGGGTGGGTTTCCCCGGTTTTCCCCTGCCCCCCCCCCCCCCTCAAAATGTTGTTTACAATATATTGTTTCACTATGTTTTTGGGGATACGGTGTAACCCCTCAGCTTCTGCTGGGGTTGTGCTCTTGCTTAAAGGGGCAATTTTTTTCTGAAGATTGTTTGGTCGCTGTCATGTGGACTTAGCAAGGCCTGTGACCAGTACTTAATCGAGGACTTGTGTCTTCTCTCGTTATGAAAAACGGCGTTCCTCTTACGGTAGTGAGAGTGTACTTTCGCCCTTTTTTGTTGTGATGGAGGGTTGTGTGTGTCGTTAAGATCCACAACTGGGTTAGGTGTTGGCCTACAGAAGTTACATGTGTAAGCTCTTGTACCAGGGCCCTTGGCCCTCTCTTGGTCTGTGTTTTTCTTCCTTTAGGAAAAGGTGTAAAAATTCAGGTGGCAGGTTCGCACATGAGCCTATGTGAAGCTGTTACCTTGACAGCTATACATGCGCTTCATGTAGCATGCTATGACTGGTGTCATGGCTCTGCTTTGTCATTGCATCATATCAGGGGTGAGGGGTCATGAGGGGGTGAACTGATAAACCCTCCCTCACCTTTTTCTTATTGGTAAGGGGGTTGGACCTCCTCTCCTTCGGGCTTCCTGTCACGTTGCTGGGTCAGCGCGTCACAGGGTAGGGAGGGGGGATGGGGGGGAGGGAGTTTCCTGGTCCCACACCATATTTGGGCGGTGGGTCACGGAATTCCCCCCGCCATAGAGTACGTCACTGGGCGTGTTTCTATTGGTTGTGAGACTTCCGTGAGTTCTTTTCAGGCTCCATGTTGTGGACCTCTGTTATTGTCAAGATGAGTTATGCGGTGCGTGAGAACTTAAAAAGAAGTTCTGCTCTGTTGTATGTGTCTTGAGCTTGGTAGGTGATGCAATGCAGTAGAGACAACTTGTTCCTCTGCTCTGCTCCCTACTAGTAGTGTATGTTGGGTCAGAGCCTCCTCCTCAGGGAGTTTCAGAGCTTCCTCCTCAGGGAGTTTCAGTGCCTCCTCGGTGAGTTTCAGAACCTCCCTCTCAGTGAGGGAGCCTCCTCAAGAGTTTCAGAGCCTCCTCCTCAGAGAGTCTTAGTCCAATTGTTACATGAATCTTTTTGGACACGTAGCTCAATGTTGCATATATCTTTTCAATTATTACTCACATGGGAAGTCTCTCTCTGGGGTTCCCTGTCTCCTCTCTTTTATAGGGCAGGGTTGACAGGGGTGTTTTCCCTTGGGGCGTGTCATATGGGACCCATATCTGTGTCTTGGCCAGCTTCCTGCCGCTTTCCCAGGCAGCTTGGAGGGAACGTTATCTGGGTTCTTGTTAGAATTACCATTGATATGTTTTGGGTCTCGACGTGTACATAGTGCTGCTGGGTGCTTCTGTGTGGAACCACGCATGGGCTTGCACGCCTTGGTTGCTCATCATTGAAACAGCGTTTTTATTTTATCTGAGTTTTGTCTCTTCTGAGCGCCAGTGTACTAGGTTAGTCTCGATGAATTCTCGTTCATCTCTGGGGGGAGATAACGGAATAGATCAAAGCATTGGCGGAGGGGTCTCACGCCTTTGGGGTGGGCCACCGGGCGCGGCTTGGTGGCGCCCTCTGTGATGTTTTAGATTGACACGCGTACCTACCCCCCTCCTGGGACTGGGGATGGCGGCGTGATTAGGACACGGGACTGGTTCTGGTCGCGCCGGACCAGGTCAGTTAACCCGTTGTCCGCTGGGGCGCAGATCTGCTGTTCTGGTACCCTGAGGGACTTGTGCTTTTTCGGGGGGAAAATGCCGGATCGGCTCGGGCGTTGCAGGATTTGATGTTATGGAGGTGTTCGTGGTTGTGTCACTGCGTGTTATCCTTCACTGTTGCTTGGTCCATATTGTGTTGTACCTTGTGCTGTGCTAAAGGAGCCTGGTCCTTCTCCATTCTTTTTTTGTCCCTCTCTTCTCCTGCTTGGCGGGGCTGGGAGGGGGCTGTCGAGGTGGTTCTTGTACCCCTCTGGCATCCCTGTGTACGTCCCGGTCCGCCGGGCCCAGGTCCGGACTCGTTCTCGTCGACCTGTTGGCCTGGGTTAACCCCTTCTTGAGAACTGAAACACTTGTACTGCTGTATAGCCAGTGTATACCGCAGTTGTGTTTTGGAGTTTTTTCTTGGGGGGGTTATATGAACAACCGCCTCATGTTAGAACCAAGGTGGTGGTTGGTTTCCACGTGTGTTGGTAGCGGAGTCGACTCTCGGGTTAGGCCGGGCTTGGCCCCGTCTGCCTGCGAGTGTGCCCCTGCACCTTTCATGACGTCTGCCAATCGTGTCTGCATTCTCTGCCTCAGCCCCTCTAGAGGGTCAGGGTTTTTTGTGGAGGCTGCGACATGGTGCACAGCATACCGTATGCCCCTTCCGCCGGGGTGCTGTTTTCAGCAGACCCCTTTGGCACCTGTCTAGTCCGCAGTGCTCCAGGCTGAGGTCGAGTGACCTGTTGCCTAGATTGAGGGATCGACCTCTTTTGGGGGTTGTCTCCCCGGTGCACTGCCTGGTCTTGCTGTGAGTGTAGCCTCTTGAGTGCTTCAGGGCGGCGTGCTGTAGGGGGGAAGGGCCTGCTCTTGGATGGGCCCTGTCGGAATACGCTGGCGATGTGGGGGGTGGTGTCACTAGTGACCGCCTGGTGGGGTCTCGATGCTGCGGCATCGTTGGCATCACCAGGCCCCCTTTTCCACAGGGTTTTGCCCTTGACCCCGTGATATTAGGGGTTGTAACAGGGTTTTTTATTTCTTCCCATTCGTTCCCTAGTGGCATGTGGGTTGCGCGTTTGTGTAGTCGTGGGTTCTTCTGTGGGAAGGTAAGTCCCACGGTCTACTCACCCTGTGCGTTTGAGTTGCTAGACCCCTCTTCGCACAGTCGGATCCGATTCCCTCCCGTCCTCCACTAGGGGGGTCCGGGGGCTCGGGTCCTCCCTGGTTCTGATGGTTGTGGGGTGCCTCAGCGGGTACATTTGTCAAGCTTCCGCTCTGCTCAGCTCCTGTATTCCAGTAGGCGCAGAGCGGAAGCTATGACGATAACATAACATACGGTTATCTATATAACCATAGTTATGTGAGTAATAGCGACGCTCTGCGCCGGACTCACTGAGGACCCCGTGGTCTTCGCCTTGGTGGTGAAAGACTTGGGAAGGAGCTGTTAGTATGGCCACACCCCTGCTTATGTAGAGGAGCGGATGGGGATGTAGCCAGGTGAATGGGTGTGTATAGGTGCATGTGGAGAATTTATTCAGTATATAGACTGATATAGGGATATATTCCAGTAGGCGCAGAGCGTCGCTATTACTCACATAACTATGGTTATATAGATAACCGTATGTTCAAATGTGTTGTTGTTGAGAGAAAAAAGTGGTGATGAGTTCTGTGATTGGCCACTTCACACCAATCATTCACATCAATCAGGCTGCCGTGGAAGAAGAGAAGAAGGGTTATTTTTTGTAGTTTTTTTCAATCGATTGTACAAATGTATGGTTGTGGTTGTGAATTTCAAATTAATTCCAAATACTAGAATGCTAGTTTCAGAGGCTGCTGGGAAACAAGATGGCTGCCTGAACTAAGCGCTCTACACTGTCTCAGTGATTCATTTTACAATTCTTACCTCCACTCAAGGACAATTTCAATAATTTAGTTTTGACTTAAACTAAGTAAAGGCTTAAGATAAAACGTGGTGATTTGCAAGATGGCAACAACAAGACAAGGCAAAACAATCCAGCGAAACAACAGGCCTCGACGACCAAACAATTGAAACAGACGACAACGACCCCACTCTGGTCGAAATTATGTCAGAGTTAAAATCTCAACGCATTGCGATACTGGGCCGATTAGACGGTATCGATACTCGTCTGGAAAAGGTGACAAACCAAGTATCGGCGATTAAAGAAGGACTGACTAAAACAAACAAAGCAGTCGACAAACACAAGCAGTGCCTGGACGAAGCAGAAGAGAGGATTTCTACACTAGAAGACACCCTGCAAACAACCCAGCGAGGGTTACACCGAGCCGAAAAGATGTTAAAAACAATGGAGATGAAAACGGATGAATTAGAAAACAGAGGGAGGAGGAAAAATCTGGTTTTGCTGGGGCTTCCAGAGAAATTGGAGGGTGACCAAACTCTACCTGAGTACATTCAGCACAAACTACCCAGCTGGTTTAAGCTTTCATTGGAAAAAACACTTGAACTGGAACAAGTGTTTCGCCCAGCGCGACCACAATCACAACCACATGCTGGGAAATATCCCAGACCAGTCCAAATCCGCTTTTTACGAATCGGGGACAAAGAGCGGCAAAGAAGTCTACAATCGCTGAGGGGGAAGCCAAACTCACCATTCGCCAGGACCTGCCCGCAGAGGTGCGTCAAAGACGCAGATAATTCGACCGGGTGACCAAGATATTCATCGAAAAGGGCATGTTTCGAGGATTTGCATACCCTCACCGGCTTCGATTCCTCCATAAAAGCAAAATTGTCCTGTTTGACGATCCAAAAGAGGCAGAATCATTCGCCGACGAGCTGGACTGAGTTTTGCCTTGTAAACCGTTATCCAGGGTGGAGGTAATAAGATGACATTTACGTTTTTCTTTTTTGTTCTTTTTGTTTGCACCCCCTCATTATGACTGTTATAATATGGACAAATCATTTGACTTTGAAACCCCAGAGGAAGGGGTATTGATTTGCCAATACAGTCGCAATCGGTTGTTTTCTTCTCAACGTGTATTTACTGGCAGCGGTACTTCCTGCAACAACGTGTGATGTCATACGGACGATACCATGACTAAAAGAAGGGAGGGGGGTTCAAGGAATGGCACGAATTTAATATGTATTTGTTTTGCACTGATATTTTTCTCTCAAACATTAGAAGGTCACAATGACTGAAAGTTAAAAAGTAGGTGGAGAGGAGAACTCTCAGTAGTAAAAAAAAATATAAAAAATCTGCATAATAAGCAAATTCCCTCCCCATTCAGTAATATCAGGTGACCAACTAATATTTAACAACATGGGGGGAAGTGAAGAGGGGAGTGGGTGTAAAAATAAATAAAAAGGAAGTGATTACACTGAAGACAAGAGCTCCAGGGGCCAATATAAGAAAGATTTAATTATTTTTCAGTTATTTAGTTTTTTCCATTATCTGTATGGCCTACTAGGAGTAAGGGGGTAAATGTTGTGGTTCAGAAAACCATGGCTGGGGTGGGTTGATGTATTTCATGTATGTTTTTTATTCTATGTATGTGTATTCTATGTATGTTTTGTATTCTATATTTTTGTTTTTTGGTTATGTTTATTAATATAAGCAACAACGTGTTAGGGTTTGACACCGACCCCAAATGCAACAACACAAGAGAGTAGGATTCAGAGTTGCCAAAAACAAGGGCTTGTTTATTTACACTAAATAAACAGCATAGACTTGGTAGAGTTCAAACAAAGACTGGAATACAAGCAAGGATGAATGTTGCTGCTCTGCAGCTTCTCCCGGGATGGTAGTCTGGGGAAGCAGACGCTGACGTCAGAGCCGCTCTGCAGACTTCTCTCGGCAGAATCTCCAAGGTGGTTGCGGGACCGAGAGGGAGAGAGGGAGCGAGTTAGCTCAGAGTGCAGTTGGAACAGAGCAGGTGACAGGAGAGGTGACTTGTACCCAAAAACAGAGTTATCAAAGTGACTGAATCTTCGGTGTATATACACACTGTGAGTAACGTTCCAAACACAATCCCACGTGATAGAAATCTTCGGTGCAAAATAAACACTGTGAGCGAAGTCCCAAAACACAAATCCAAGTGACAATATCTTCGGTGTGTAAACACACAGTGGGCGATGTTAGGCCAAAATATTATCCCAATGAAACAATCCAAAAAGGGCTAAACGCTGGGTGAGTGACTGTCTGATAAAAAGCAGGAAATCTTCAGTGTTATATAAACACACGAAAAACGGAATAGGATCAAAGACAGTCATAAAAACTCACCCAGGCGCTGTGCGTAAAGAGCGTTGGAACAGAACGGAGCGAGCGCGTCGCCACGGGAAAAGGGTGTCCAAGAGGAATGCTTCTTGAATATCCTGGAGGCAAAGCACAGGGAAAAAACTGCAGGCAAGGCAGGAACGGCGAATGCAACCGAAATATCAAAACGATCCAACAAAACTTGAATGGGGAAACGGGGTATAAATAATCAGGGAATGCTTAATTGACAAGCAGTGACAGCTGAGGAATGTGATTGACAAGCGTGTGGTTGGGGGAGCACCAATCAACGACGTCTATGGGAAGAAGCGTGTGAATAGGGGAATGCAATGATTAACAGAAAACAAAAGGAAAAACAGAGCTGGTAGGCTTAAAGGAACAGAGCGAGTAAGTGAGCAATGGACAAAAACCTCACACAACGATATTTTTGAGGCAAATGTATACAGTCACAGATAATTCTCAAATATCGCACCAACTACCATGTCAGATATAATAATACATTTGTGGAACATTAAAGGCTTGGGAAATCCTATTAAAAGGGAAAATGTTGTATCCCTTCTAAAAAAAACAAAGTAGATGTGGCTTTTTTACAAGAAACATATTTGTCAGATACTGCAGAACACGCAAAGTTAAAAAGAGAATGGGTAGGTCATCTATTTCTCATCATATAAAAGTCATAGCAGAGGAACGGCTATTTTGATTAACAAAACAATACCATTTACAGTAGAAAAAACAATTACAGACCCAAACGGACGGTTTGTCTTGGTTTCAGGCTGCATTTGGGGAACACCATTACTTTTTTGAACGTTTATGCTCCCAATGCAGACGAACCAACATTTATGTCTGACGTGGTGTTGCTGTTCAATGAAAACTGTAAAGGTTTTGGAGTGATGGCGGGAGATTTTAACCTGACAATGACAGCATTGGATAAATCTAATCAGACTAACCATAGCTCCAAATCCTCAAAAGTTCTTCAAGGGTTATGTGCAGAAAGTGGCCTAATCGATGTCTGGCATGAATTACATCAAGGCATTAAAGACTACAGCTACTTCTCAAATGTACACAACTCGTATAGTAGAATAGATTATGCCTTTATTTACTCAAAATATATATACATGATAAAGGATTGTGAAATTAGTCCAATCATTTTATCAGATCATGCCAGAATATGCCTGACTATTCTGTTTAATAGGAACAACTCGTTCACTAAACAATGGAAATTTGATAATTCATTACTCCAAGATGAAGAATTTAAATTAAAAACGTGAACATGGATTACAAACTACATAAAGGAAAATGATGACGCCTCTACTTCCTCAGGCGCCTAAGGAAGTTCCAAGTCAGTCAGAAGATCCTTAGGAACTTCTACTCATGTACAATAGAGAGCATCCTGACCGGCAACATCACCTCCTGGTTTGGGAATAGCACTGCACAAGACCGTAGCAGACTACAAAGAGTGACACGTTCAGCCGAACGCACAATTGGAGGGGGGCTTCCCACCCTCCAGAACATTTACATCAAGCGGTGCAAGGGGAAGGCTAAGAGAATTATTAAGGACTCGAGCCACCCGAACAACTGCCTCTTTGAACTGCTGCGGTCAGGCAAGCGATACCGGAGTCTTAAGGCGAGCACAGAAAGACTCAGAAGAAGCTTCTATCCCCAGGCCATCAGGCTGCTAAACGAACAATAATCGCTAAACGAACAATAATCACTATGCAACAACCATCAAATGCACACAGCACACACACCCACACGCACACACTCACTCAAACAAACAACACACTGCAGCACCCACTCTCCACACTTTAGATCACACAAACACACTTACACTTTATATTTATTGATAAAGGATTTGCACTACAACTCGTACACCTACTGTGAATTGTACCTAAATTGCACCTCGTCCCATTTCTCCATTTCTGCCTTGCACTATATAGTATTGTATATTAGTACACTGCACAGTATTGTATATTGTATGGTAACTACGTCTATTCTGCATCGAACATTGTACATATGTCTAAACTGAACACTGTGACCTCTTTTTTTACTTCTAATTTTACTATGTTTTTATTTCATACTTATCTTGTCTTGCACAGTCTCTGGAGCGCAACAGTAAGAAGCATTTTGTACAAAAGTATTCTGTACTTCTGTATGACAACTGTTGTGAAGGATCAGATTAAACCGAATATGTATATTTATTTATATATATATATTTAATTGTATTTGTATATCGTTTGATATCCCCTGTATATTCCTTGTACAATATGCATTGAATATCCCCGTTTCTACTAAACAGCCCATAATAGTTTCATTCTACCATTGGACTAGAACCTGGCGCCAGGTTGCCATACCCCTAGGTTCAAGTTCAATCGTGCCGCCTAACATGTCGAGGCAGCCCCCGGTTCCGCGCAGTAATATGCCGGGCAAAATACGTGTGGTACTATTTGTTCATAGCGCATATATATATGACGCTCGTAAAGTAGAACTTTCTTTTAGTCCAGTTCTTTACCCTCCAACAGAGTGACAGACGCAAAAGCCTCCCCACGAAGCACGTGCGGTGTAGTAGGGCCTACTTGGCCCAGAATAGGCATTGAGATATCGTGTAGATTAATAGTTGAATGGTCATAGTTTGGCACCATACCGTCGAGTTGGACGTATTCTATTAAGCTAATAATAGTCTATTTATGTATGGTGCATCGTTCGGTTCGAGTTCTACAGTTATCAGTACCCCCATCGTTCCTGACGTTATCTGGACGCTTATCCAGGCTGGTCAGACCCCTAGTGGTGATTGCATCCGAGGAGCTCCGGGTCAAGAGCGACTGGACCTGTATATTGGATTACTCCACCCGACGACGGCGAGCCTTCCACGGCTCTTGGATTATGCTTTATGTGCTTTGATTATTCCATGGATAAAGGCCAACACTGTCGAGTGTTGGAATTACCCCCCGGAGAGGACTACAGGTGAGGCGGCGCTCTACACGTGAGGTCGCACCACGTCTCTCCGTTGTGGACCGGCAGATACCGTTCCACAGAGGGTCCAGCTGTATTCGTCTACGGCCCGAGGTTCTGTGGGCACTGGGTCTAAGACTTTGGATTCTCCCAAGACACCGTCGGCCAGATGGGATACCGCCAGCGACTTCTCTACCCCCCCCCCCCCCCCCTCCTACTGTCTTACAACCAGCGGGACCCCCCCCCCCCCCTTAGTGTATTCAGCTATAATTATTTAAGTACTATCGCTATCGTTTCCTAAATATTCCAGGTTGTATACTTACTCCCTGCGCAACCAGAGATTGGACATTCAATGTTGATTTACCTACGAATACTCATTTGCCATAAAAGTGCATACTTAACATTTCAAATCATAAATGTAATTAAGTGAATATTGTGTACACCCTTTGCTGTATTAAATATTCGATTTGGTCCATTTGTGTTGGTTCGTTTCATCAGGTGGGAAAGTGTTCATCATACTTATATCTTGTACTGGGTGGCCAGAAGTTAAAGTACATGAGGTAGTGGTATTAAATATCATATCTAACAATACAGTCAGGGAATTGTACCCCTCAGCTACAATTGGTCCTTCGAGCCGGATGGTAACTAGTGTAATATTAATATAGTGTTATTAATATCGAAATGGCCTATGATGAACACTCCACGAAACGATCCTCCTAACCTAGAACGCCCGCGGCGCAGACGACAGACACCTCAGTACTTAGAGGCTTACACTGTCAGTCAACTACCTAGCCTTCGACAAACGGTAAACGTAGTAAAAGTAGAAAGTAAAATTATGTCTGACCTTAACGACCAGGTTTCCCCGACCACAGAGGCCCTAGTAGGTCCTAGTGTAGCTGACCAAGCCCACGGTGGAGACCAGGAGGGAATTGACATGCCTTTACCCCCCGCCACTACTAAAGAAGTAGTCCCCGACACGCCCCGGGAGGAAGACAACCCTTCAGAGAGAGAACTCTGCACGGAAGAAGAAGAGGAGAGCGCCGAGGAACTAGAGCTCCAGGACTCCCCAACGAGTACCCCCAGGAGCGGTTCACGCAGGAGCGGCTCACCTCCACTACCGCCTTCCCCCAGCGAAGCGGAGAGGATACTACAACAGGCGTTCCTCGTCAGCCTGACAGCCTCTACCGAACGCGATCGGCTCCAAGCACAGACGCTTAGCGAGCGCGAACGTCTCCAAGCCCAGGCGACCAGCGAGCGCGAACACCTCCAAGCACAGCAACGGAGCGAAGAACAGCGCACAAGTCTGGAGATGAGACGCTTCCAGATGGAAGAGAATATGGCAAGAGACCGCGCCGACGCCCAGCGCACCGCTGCCGGTGCCCAAAGAGACGCAGAGCGCGACAGACTACAAGCGCAACTAATAGAGCAGCTGATCAAAAGGACAACTCCCTCTCCCTCCGCCAGGGGCTCAAGGAACTCGTCGAGACAGCAGTCAAGAGCAGCGTCACCGCAACGAGCAAGCGACCCTGAACTTGACCAACAGACCGAGTCTAGACCCCCCGCAGACCCCCTTCCCATACCGGTCCAAGCGAGACCCAGCTACAAGGAAGGAGCGGCCTACACTGCGGAGAAGCTAAATAAACGATTACAAGATCTGGAGGATTTGATAGAAGAAGAAGAGGGAGAAGAGGAGAACCAAGCCCGACGACAGCACAGTACTCCACCGGACCAGGAGGTCCCATACAGTCCAGGCTATACCCCCGCGGCGCTGCGCTACAGACCCCCGACTCTATTTACGGGTGAGCACGACGCACGACCAGCCCCGAGGAACAGTACCTGGACCAGCGGGCCATGGTACCCTGCCAGTACCGGCCCACAGCGAGGCGCAAGAGGGGACTCGCCCAGGAGGTCTCTCCCCCAATGCTCGCCGATGTATTCGCCATCCACGGCGTCATACAACGCCACGCCATCAATCCCAGACTTCGCCTATGAGAGTCGAGCACAGTACACGGAGCTCCGGATGTGCTTAGAGACAATGCTGGCGGATGTCATTGATGAACGCCACAAGTATGCAATATTATTGAAGCACCTGAAAGTACAGCGAGCACACAATATAGCACTAGCCTATGCTACCTCCTCGACCCCATACACAGCGGCCCTTGCAGCGCTGGATCAAAGATATGGACGTATATGGGATTACGTAATCCAGGAGATAAGGCATATTGACCGCCTACCCCCAGCCACAGACAATCGCTCACTAGATGACCTGTCAATCAAAGTGCAGTCCCTGGTGGGGATGCTGGGAGCTCAACGGGAGAAGGGCAGGCATGAGCTGTACGCCAACTCTAACGTTGAGAGGATTTTGGAGAAGCTGCCACCCGCAAGACAGGAGCGCTTTCGGCGGCAGAGGGACTACCGAGATCCCGACGGCCCCGAGCCATCCCTCCTTGATCTGGCCGACTTCCTGGCGAGAGAGGTCAGCAGCTTACGACTGGACACCTTCGGGCGGAGCACGCCAAGCTCCAGAGAGGGACCCAGGAGAATAAATGATGGAAGAAGATCGGTGACTGTCATGCACCAATCAGAGTCAGTACCGAGCAGTAAGAGTCACAGCACCCCCTCGAGGAAGGAGAAGTGGAAGATAGCGTGTCCCTACTGTGAGAAAGAACACTGGCTGTCACAATGTGACACATTCACAAAGATGAATGCAGAAGAAGTGAGCCAATGGATAAAGTCCAACCGGCGCTGTTATCGATGTGCGCGGCCCCACATGGCAGCCGAATGCCGCCTAAAGAAAAGGTGCAGCCGGTGCGATGGAGCCCATCTAGATATACTACACGATAGTAACGGAAGACGGCCTACACCTGCACCACGGAGCGGCACCAAGGCAAGTGTCATGTACATTGACCCCGCCAGCAGCAACGGAGCTCAAGTGCTCTTAAAGGTAGTCCGTGTGACATTGAGCTACCAGGATAAAGTCATGGACACTTACGCCGTCCTTGATGACGGGTCAGAGAAGACCCTTCTGCTCGCCTCCGCTGCGACTCAACTGGGACTGCGGGGGAGCAAGAATGAAATGACGATTCGGACAATAAGAAGAGATTTGAAGACGATAAAGGGCGAGAATGTCTCCTTCACTATCGCAGCCAACGGGCAGCCAGAGCGACAGTACAAGATCACAAATGCTTTCACCAGCCAAGAAATAGGACTCTCGCAGTACACCTACCCTGTCACCAAGTTGATGGATAAATATGTGCACCTGCGCCAATTACCGATCCCGCTCATAAACGGCGCTACCCCGACCCTGTTGATAGGCTCCGACCATGCAGAACTCATAGTCCCGATTGACCGGGTCCATACCGGTCCCCGAGGCTGTCCTGCAGCCGTCGAGACCCGCTTAGGATGGACATTACAAGGCCCCCTCGCTAAATCTCTCAACCGAACCGCAGCCACTAGCTGCTTCCACTCCCGAACGACAGAAGAAGACACCACTCTCCTGCAGCATGTCGAGAGGCTATGGACCCTAGAGACAATGCCCTTTAAGAACGAAAATAAAGACATTCGCTCTAAAGAAGACATTTACGCCATCCACCTACTCGAGCAGGGGACAAAGAGAGTCACAGTCGGCGGAGTGATGAGATACGCAACTCCACTCCTGAGGAGAGAGGGAATGCCCCCCTTTCACGCAAAGAAAGACGCCACGGAGCGCTATCTACTGAACACAGAGCGGCACCTAGCCAAAGACCCCGCTCAACAGAGTGTGTACCGAGCTGAGATTGAGAAGCTAATCACAGCGGGACACGTAACAAAGATTGACATTAAAGAGGCCGATCAGACAACCGAATCATGGTATGTGCCGCATCACAAGGTCCATCACAATGGCAAGGATCGCATTGTGTTTAACTGCAGCTACCAGATCGGATCCCAAAATCTGAATAAAGAGCTCTTGCCCGGCCCCACACTCGGCCCCTCCCTACTAGGCGTGCTACTGCGCTTCCGCCAGGACAAGGTGGCTATAAGCGGGGATATCAAAGGGATGTTCTTGCAAGTGAGACTAGTAGAGGAGGACAAGCCTCTGCTACGGTTCCTATGGAGAGAGAAGATCGGAGATGAGAACCCATCCATCTACCAGTGGGAAGTACTCCCCTTCGGAACCACATGCAGCCCGTGCTGTGCTACATTTGCACTACAGAAACACATCACAGAGGACCCAGCAGCAGATGAAGAGGTCCAACACAGTGTGAAGAACAGTTTCTACGTAGACAACTGTCTACAAAGCGTCTCGACTCAAGAAGAAGCCGAGGCTCTCCTAATCAAGTTACGCGCCTCCCTGATCAAAGGAGGCTTTGATCTCAGGCAGTGGGCCAGCAGTGACCCGCACGTATTGTGCAGCCTCTCCTCCGCAGACAAGGCTGCCAGCAGCGAGACCTGGATGGCGACAATCCCAGGAGAAGCCCAAGAAATGACACTAGGATTAGTCTGGCGCTTCAAAACAGACTCGCTCCACTATAGACACAAACCCTTGGCTCCAGAGCAAGGAAGGTCGGCGGCGATACCGACCACCAGACGGAGTGTGTACAGAACACTCGCCAGACAATATGACCCGCTGGGATGTATTCTACCTTACACCACCAGGGCAAAGATGATTGTACGAGCACTATGGGACAAGGACCAGGGCTGGGACGACCCAATACCCGCACACCTTGCCTCAACATGGAGAGAGTGGGAGACGGAACTCCGCTCACTCCCAGGTGTCAACATACGCCGCAGCTACTTCCCATCCACAGTGAGGCCAGAGACATGCGAGATTGAGCTACACGTCTTCAGCGATGCCTCCGAAGTAGCCTACGGATCGGTTGCTTATTTACGTGCCCAAGAGAGGGGAGGAGAGATACACACTGCTTTCATACTGGCCCGCTCAAGAATAGCCCCACGTAAGCAACAATCTATCCCACGTCTAGAGCTCTGCGCAGCCCTCGCAGGAGCGCATCTAGCCACGTTAATCCAACGTGAACTCACCATTCCGGTGCATAGAACTATCTTGTGGTCAGATTCCACGACAGTACTCACATGGATTAAGTCTGATTCATGCAGATACAAAGTCTTCGTGGGAGTCAGAGTCACCGAGATTCCGGAACTAACAGAAGAAGCAAGCTGGAGATATGTGGATACCAAACACAACCCAGCTGACGTCATCACCCGGGGAATGTCCCTGGATGACCTAACCCGTCACAACATCTACAGTGACGGACCAGCATTCCTCCAGCTCCCGGAAGGAGATTGGCCTACGCCCACCCCGAGGGAAGCAAGTAGAGAGGAGGCTGAGAACAAGAAGCCTATGTTCTGTGGACTGAGCACTGTCGCCTCCACAGACCCGAACATAGATGACTGCATTACCCTAGAGAGTGCGCAACAAAGGACATTCCTGCGGCACCACCCAGAGATTCAGTCCACCACTGACATGTCAGCAGCTGACTACGAAGAAGCAGAACTTCTTCTACTACAACGAGCCCAGAGAGACTCGTTCCCCGATGAACTAGACTGTCTACAGGGAGGAAACCCTGTCCCATCAGACAGCAGACTGATTCACCTGGCACCAGAGAGTGACGCACATAATCTCATCAGAGTGGGTGGTCGCCTGCGGAGAGCCCCCGATCTACCAGATGACATTAAGCACCCGATCGTCTTGAACAGCCGACACAAGGTCACAGAGCTGATCATAAAGAAATACGACGAGGATGTGCACCACGCCGGAGCAGAGAGAGTCTTCGCGGAGATCAGACGTCGTTATTGGATATTACAAGGGAGAGAAGCAGTACGGCGCTTCCAGCGAACCTGTCTAGACTGCCGTAAGTGGCGCGCGCAGCCCAGCATACCACGGATGGCTGACCTACCCCCCTGTCGCCTCCGAATCGGCGACAAGCCATTCCACTCCACAGGCATGGACTGTTTTGGCCCGTTGTATATAAAGAGAGGAAGAGGCACCGAGAAGCGGTGGGGTATTGTATTCAAATGCATGACCACCAGAGCGATACATATCGAGCTCCTTCCGACCATGAGCACAGACTCATTCCTTATGGCCTTCCGGAGATTCATATCACGGAAAGGACAACCGTCTACATTGTTGTCTGATCACGGGACCAACTTCAAAGGCGGAGAAAGAGAGCTGAGAGAGAGCTTCCAAGCTATGGGCCCAGAACTTAAGACCCACCTCGCTCCAGCCCAGGTTGACTTCCAGTTTAATCCCCCGAACGCACCCCACTTCGGTGGAACCTGGGAACGAGAAGTACGTTCTATAAAGACAGCCCTGTATGCCGTACTCGGAGCCCAGACTGTGGCAGAGGAAGTCCTAATGACAGTCCTCACGGAGATCGAGGGAGTATTGAACTCCAAACCCCTCGGTTACGTCTCCAGTGATGTAGCAGATGTCGACCCAGTCACCCCCAACACACTCCTAATGGAGCGGCTGGACCCCGCGCTACCCCAGACAATGTACAGGCCCGAAGAAGCGAACGGCCGAAGAATGTGGAGGTACAGCCAAGTACTAGCTGACAAGTTTTGGAGCAGCTTCCTACTTCACTACCTACCGTCTCTACAGACCCGCCAGAAGTGGGTAAAAGAGAGAGACAATTTGACAGAAGGAACAGTCGTCATGATAGTTGACCAGTCACTCCCCAGAGCTATGTGGCCGGCTGGCCGCGTAAGCAAAGTGATCACCGGTGCCGATGGCAAGGTCCGAGCAGCTGAAGTACTCGTCCAAGGGCGCACCTACACACGGCCCGTGGCGAGGCTCATAGAACTGCCCCGACTCCCAGATACTATCGATGATGACCATGACCCTATGACTTTGTGAGTTGACTGACCTTACAGCGGACCTTGAGTGGAAGACAGTGCGGTTAATCTGTCTCTGCTTAGCTAATTAGGTGGGACTAATTAGGGGGCGGCTGTTGTGAAGGATCAGATTAAACCGAATATGTATATTTATTTATATATATATATTTAATTGTATTTGTATATCGTTTGATATCCCCTGTATATTCCTTGTACAATATGCATTGAATATCCCCGTTTCTACTAAACAGCCCATAATAGTTTCATTCTACCATTGGACTAGAACCTGGCGCCAGGTTGCCATACCCCTAGGTTCAAGTTCAATCGTGCCGCCTAACATGTCGAGGCAGCCCCCGGTTCCGCGCAGTAATATGCCGGGCGAAATACGTGTGGTACTATTTGTTCATAGCGCATATATATATGACGCTCGTAAAGTAGAACTTTCTTTTAGTCCAGTTCTTTACCCTCCAACAGAGTGACAGACGCAAAAGCCTCCCCACGAAGCACGTGCGGTGTAGTAGGGCCTACTTGGCCCAGAATAGGCATTGAGATATCGTGTAGATTAATAGTTGAATGGTCATAGTTTGGCACCATACCGTCGAGTTGGACGTATTCTATTAAGCTAATAATAGTCTATTTATGTATGGTGCATCGTTCGGTTCGAGTTCTACAGTTATCAGTACCCCCATCGTTCCTGACGTTATCTGGACGCTTATCCAGGCTGGTCAGACCCCTAGTGGTGATTGCATCCGAGGAGCTCCGGGTCAAGAGCGACTGGACCTGTATATTGGATTACTCCACCCGACGACGGCGAGCCTTCCACGGCTCTTGGATTATGCTTTATGTGCTTTGATTATTCCATGGATAAAGGCCAACACTGTCGAGTGTTGGAATTACCCCCCGGAGAGGACTACAGGTGAGGCGGCGCTCTACACGTGAGGTCGCACCACGTCTCTCCGTTGTGGACCGGCAGATACCGTTCCACAGAGGGTCCAGCTGTATTCGTCTACGGCCCGAGGTTCTGTGGGCACTGGGTCTAAGACTTTGGATTCTCCCAAGACACCGTCGGCCAGATGGGATACCGCCAGCGACTTCTCTAACCCCCCCCCCCCCTCCTACTGTCTTACAACCAGCGGGACCCCCCCCCCCCCCTTAGTGTATCCAGCTATAATTATTTAAGTACTATCGCTATCGTTTCCTAAATATTCCAGGTTGTATACTTACTCCCTGCGCAACCAGAGATTGGACATTCAATGTTGATTTACCTACGAATACTCATTTGCCATAAAAGTGCATACTTAACATTTCAAATCATAAATGTAATTAAGTGAATATTGTGTACACCCTTTGCTGTATTAAATATTCGATTTGGTCCATTTGTGTTGGTTCGTTTCATCAGGTGGGAAAGTGTTCATCATACTTATATCTTGTACTGGGTGGCCAGAAGTTAAAGTACATGAGGTAGTGGTATTAAATATCATATCTAACAATACAGTCAGGGAATTGTACCCCTCAGCTACAACAACTATTAAAGAAACTTGAAACTTGAAACTTGATGACCCCCTCATTGACCCTAAGGTCGCTTTCACACAGGAGCTGTTTGGTCCAGACTATCGGACCAGAATTCGATAGTCCGTTTTTTTGTGTTTGTGTGAATGCGCGTCGAACTCGGTCCGCGGACCAAACACGCAAACTCTGGTCCGACCAAAAACATAGGTCTCGGTTCGCTTCATCGGACCAAACGCGGACCAAACATAGGAAGTCACCTGATAAGCCATCTTGGGTATATTATTATTATTACCGCGGCGCAGCATTCACTGCAAAACAAGCACACTGCATCTATCTATCTATCTATCTATCTATCTATCTATCTATCTATCTATCTATCTATCTATCTATCTATCTATCTATCTATCTATCTATCTATCTATCTATCTATTACAAAATGTAATAAAAAGAAGAAGAAATTGTATTATGAAAATAGGTTTAATTATATAAAAAATTACAGTAAATTATTATGGAATACTCTAAATGAAATAATGGGCAGGAATAAGAAACCTACCCCATCCTTTCTAGAAACAGAAGGACAATTCCTCACCAAACCAGTTGAGATTGCTAATCATATTAACAATTATTTTATTGGAAAAGTAGATAATTTAAGGAATAATATGCAAACAATAGATAATGAAAAATCTTATTTATTAATAAAGAATAAAATAATGAAAGATAAAAATTGTCAATTTAATTTTGATAGTGTGACTATAAGTAATGTAGAACATATGTTAAGTACCACTAAAAACAAACCACCAGGTGTTGACAGTCTTGACGGGAAACTTCTGAAATTGGTCCCTGATTTAATTGCCCCTGCTATCTGTCATATTATAAATCAATCCTTTAGTGAATGTTTGTATCCGCAACAGTGGAAAACTGCCAAAGTAATACCACTGCCAAAAAATTTGAAATTGCCATTCTCAGGATCTAATAGTCGTCCCATAAGTTTACTGCCAGTTTTAAGTAAACTGATGGAAATAATAGTAAGTGAACAGATTAAAAGCTACTTTTCTTTTAACACATTGACCACTGATTTTCAACATGCATATCGTGAAGGACATTCAACAGCGACTGCATTAACCCAAATGACGGATGATTGGCTGAAAGAGATAGATAAAAAGAAAATGGTTGGAGCTGTCTTGCTTGATTTTACTGCAGCATTCGACATCATAGATCACAAATTCTTACTTAAAAAACTTGAATGTTACGGTTTCTCCTCATCTGCACTATCTTGGATGCAAACTTATTTAGCAAACCGGAAACAAATAGTTTTTTTTAATGGGAGTTACTCAGAAGTTAAAACGGTAAGGTGTGGAGTACCCCAAGGAAGTTGCCTTGGGCCTTTGCTCTACACCATATTTACAAATGACATGCCTCTTGTCCTAAATAAGTCCTATATTTCTATGTATGCGGATGATTCAACGATTTACACATCAGCCTCAACAGCCAATGAATTAAATACGGTCCTAAAGGCAGAGTTGCAATCAGTGATGGAATGGATAAAGAATAACAAACTAGTTCTAAACATATCAAAGACAAGTAGCATCATTTTCGGTTCAAACCATACTCTAAGAACGAACCCAGTCTTGAAACTTTTGATAAGTGATGTGGTAATTAATCAAGTCCAGGAGACTAAACTCCTAGGGGTAACATTAGACAGTAAATTGTCATGGTCACACCATATAAACAATATAGTAGTGAAAATGGGAAGAGGGATTTCTGTTGTTAAAAGATGTGCTCATTTGTTACCACTAAATTCTATCAAACAGGTAATTCAAGCTCTGGTTTTGTCAAATCTTGACTATTGTCCTGCAGTATGGTCGAATGTAACGACGAATAAACTGAAAAAATTACAAATGGTACAAAACAAAGCAGCACGTATAGCGCTTCGCTGTGAGTACAGAACTAATGTTGCAGCGATGCACAGTTGTTTAACTTGGTTACTTGTCAAACATAAATTACTCTGCTCACTCCTTGTATTCACTAGGAATATTCTTGTTACAAAGATCCCCTCAATTTTATATAACAATTTATCAATAAGTCTTGACAGACACAACCATTCCACCAGACATACTTCTGCACGAGGTTTTACACTTCCAAAAGTGAGGTTGAATGCAATGAAGCGAACGTTAGGTTATGGCTATAACCAAGTTCTGTTAGTTAGGGGTGACGCTTGGCATCACTACTGCACTATCTCGCATATGTGCACGCGCACAGAATAAAGACCACAATGTACCTTTAATCCCAATATTCGTCTGACCACACCCCTCATCAGCTTACCTTCATAAGCAGGTGTGTGGTCACCTGCTCTCCTCCTTCCCAAGCTTTCACCACAAGGTGAGGTCAAGGGCTGCAGTGGCCGTCTGATGCCAAGCGTCACCCCTAACTAACAGAACTTGGTTATAGCCATAACCTAACGTTCTGTTCCGTTAGGGGCTCTGCTTGGCATCACTACTGCACAAGGGGAGGCCAAGCGGAGCCGCTGGCTGACAAATACACCCCGCTGACAGCCCCCCACAACCATCAGAACAGGGAGGGCCGAGCCCCCCCGACCCCCCCTAATGGAGGGTATCCCCCCTATTAGGGGCTTCACGGGAGGGCGACGGACCCGACCGTGCGAAGAGGCACTCAAGCAACTCAACGCACAGGGTGAGCAGACCGTGGCTTGACCCCACGACTACACACACGCACAACCCGCATGCCACCCGGGAACGAACGGAGGAACAACCTCGTTACTGCCCCCAGAATCACAGGGTCAAGGGCAAACCCAACCCCGTGGCAAGGCCGTAGCAGCGGAGCACGAAGGAAGACCCAGACCCACCAAAAGGACTGGACTCCCTAGAATGGGGGCCCGGAGAAGTCCATGATGCCAGCATCAAGACCCCACCAGGTGGGCACGTAGTGCCCCGCCCCCCACATCGCCAGCGTATTCGGACAAAGGCCCCTCAGTTACTGCACCCGGTATTCCCAGGTGGAATCCCATCCAAGTACTAACCAGGCCAGAACCTGCTTAGCTTCCGAGATCGGACGAGATCGGGCGTGTTCAGGTTGGTATGGCCGTAAGCCGAGCGGACCCTGTCCCCCCAATAGTACACCGCCTGGCACACTGACCCTGCAGAACAGGCAGTCAGCATGGCCGTAAGCACACAAAAAAGGTTAACCAACGGAAGCAGGCAGCGCACCGGGGAAAAACCAGGCAACAGGCTGTTAACCCTAGCCTGGAGACTGCGGACGAGACAGGCGCCAGAGGGGACAGCTGAACACAGCCGCCCCGGCGGAAGGGGCGTATGCTGGCGTTGTTGCATGACCAAGCCTCCATTTAAAAAACCCCACCCAGAGGGGTTGAGGCAGAGAAGGCTGACACGATTGGCAGACGTCATGAACGTGCAGGGGCACCCTCAACCGGTGAACCCGAGAGTTGACACTGCTCCAACACACCAGGGAATCAACCACCTTGGCGTTACCCAATGCGGTGGTTGTTCCTATAACCCCTCAAGAAAAAACTCCAAAACACACCTGCGGGTATACACCGGCTATACCGCAGTACAAGTGTCTCAGTTTTCAAAAAAGGGTTAACCCAGGCCTACGGGTCGACGAACATTACCTCGGACCGGGCCTGGCGATACGGGAAGCACAGGGTCACCAGAGGAGGTCAAAGACAACCCCAACAGGCCCCTCTTCGCCATGCGCGAGAGAGCAGCGAAAAAGAATGGAGAACCAGCCCCTAAACACACCGCACCTGGCCTTCCCAGGCGGTCTCCCAACCAAGTACCAACCAGGACCAACCTGTGTAGCGGCCGAGATCCGACGAGATCGAGCGTGTACAGGTTGGCATGGCCGCAAGCCATTACGACAGTGCTGAGTAAAAACGTACCCAACCAGGGTCTCCATAGCGCTTAACCCTGTGACACCCGGACCGACCTGGCATTTTTCCCCCTGAAAAAAGCCCAAGTCCCTCAGGGTACCAGAACAGCAGATCTGCATCCCCGGCGGACAACGGGTTCAACTGATCCGGACCAGCGTGACCAGAACCAGTCCCGTGCCCTAACCACGCAGACATGCCAACTCCAGGAGAAAGGGCAGATATGCGTGTCGATCTTAACATGAAAAGAAGGCGCCACCCAGACGTTCGGCCGAACCGCGCCTGGTGGCCCACCCCAAGGGCGTGAGACCCCTCTACATATGTTCAGATCCATTCCATCATCATCCCCCAGACATGAACGAGAATCCGTCGAAAAACCAACCCAGGTCGTGGGATTTGGTCGTTGGAAGAGGAAAAACCCCCATCTCAGTTGCTTTATAAAAACGCTGTTTCAACCACAAGCAACCAAGGCGTGCCAGTCAGTCGCCTGTTTACAGCGAGCTAGCACTATACGTGCGTCGGGACACACCCCCATCAATGAACAGGCTATTTAGACCTGTCATTGAATCCCCAAGGCGCCCAGGGGAACGACAAGAGGGGTGTGACACTCCCTAACTCCAAAAATTTTTGAATAGAAAAGAAGGAAGCATCAACAGTATGTATCCCAGTCTACACAGCCGGGGGTAAAAAATGTTCACATTTTTACATCCCACCACCCTCCCATAGGAAGGAGACGGGGATCCCCAGAGAGACTTCCCACGCGAGCTGTACAGATTGAAAAGAATATATTGCACCTTGAGCCATGTAAAAAATTGGTTTTAGGGCTCTCCGGGGAAGAGGCACTGAACCCATACACACTTAATAATCGAATTGAATCGAATACATATACAATAGAATAGGACCCTTCTAGAGGGTCCACTCACTTTGACAATCTGAGGAGGAAGGCTCTGTACTCTGATGGAGGCTCCCTCACATGGAAGAAGGAGTCCGAACTCACAGAAGGCCCGAATAGGCGCTTGGTGAGGAGGAGCCCTGATCACCCCCCTGAAACAGATCCATCACATGGACCTGAACAGCACACGGAAGTCCTACCAACAGAGACGCGTACGGTGATGTACTCTATGGCGGGGGAATTCCTGCGGTGCACACGCCCAATATACCAGGCCGTGGGACCAGGAAACTCCCTCCCCCCCCCCCCCCCCCCCCCGTAAACGTGCCGAACCGCCACGTGACGGGAACCTTGAAGGTGTACCCCTGACCGACAGAAACAAGGGGGAGAGGAAAGGTTACCAGTTCACCCCTTTACGACCCCACACCCATGATACGATGTAATGACAAAAAGAGAATATGACACAGTCATAGTCAGCTCTATGAAGGGTTTGACAGCTCCACACAGCGCATGAGCTAACCTGCTATCTGATTTTTACTAAGGAAAAAACACAGAATAGAGAGGGCTCTAAGAGCCCCGGTCCAACATACACATGTGCTTCTGTGGCCAGTCCAACCCAGTTGTAGGTCACATGACACACACAACCCATCATCACCTACAAAAAATGGCAAAAACACTCTACAGAGGAACGCCGTTTTTCATAATGAGAGAATACATAATTCTCTATTAGTATCGGCCACAGGCCTTGCTAAGCACACACGACAGCGACCAAACCATCTTTCCTTTTAGGAAAATAAAGTTTCTCCAGCCGTTTTAGCACAACCTCAGCAATCAAGCTAAGGGTTACATCGCATCCCTACCACACAAAAGACACAATTCTAGTGCACAACATGTCTGATAGGAGGATGAAAAAGTCCCCAGGGAACCGGGGGGAAACACAATCCTCTTATTTTACCCTCAATACGGCCAGTTAAAACAGGAAAACCTGTTAATATGTGAACACACTGTTCATTGTCATCACAGGCTGAGAAAAGAACATTCTTTTACTCACTTGTCACTAAGCATAGCTTCATAGGTTAGTTACCTTAGTTGTGAGTACACGGTACATAACAACACACATGATGTTACTCACACAACAACCAGATCATTATCACATCTGTAACAACAACCCGATTTGCACGGAGAAGCTAACTGCCAGTGACAAAAACAGCTCACACATAACCCGCGTCGTATCCTAAATGCATTGCAGCAACACACGTTTTGGGAAAAACATCGTTATTCACAATACATTTAGAAAAGTAAAACCAGAAGACGTGTTATAAGGTCTGGTCAAACCTGGTCCTACCCGGAACGTAGATCAGCGAAGTGCAGTCACAGACACCGTAGGAACACAGCCGCTCCTGTGTTGTTCGAACTGGGCAGCGTCGCCGCTCCAACCCGCACTACAGTCCTCTTTGTTGATGCAACCTTGCCGTCCTGGCTCAGGGCAGGGTCGACGAAAACATCCCCTGTCAAGGATGACGTCGTAGTCAAGAGTGTAAAACATGTTAAAATCAAAGCACGTTCAACAGAATAGCATCAAGCTAACGGCCGCTCCAACCGTTTGGGCGCTACTGCCCCTGCTCGCGAGACGCCGAGCTAACGGCGCACGCGACCAGAAGCGAGCTCACGGCGGCGCGCGAGAAGCTAAAGCTACCCCGCGCCAGGCCATGGCCTATAGCAGCAAGCTAACGTTACCTAGTGATCACGACATGCTAGCACCGCAGCTAACAGCTGACTGGCTAACAGTAGGCCCAACCTATGCAGGCCATGCAGCGATCCCAGCAGGCTAACGCAGCAGTTAACAGCTGACTGGCTAACCGTAAGCTAAGCAGCTATCACCTGAACATGTATACAATGACATAACACTCACCCAGACAGGCCGCCGTTCTGAACCTCTCCTCACTTTTTAAGAGAAAAGAGAAACAAGATGTCAACACTGCTTTACAACGGTGATTTTACCAACACCCGACGGAATCAGCACAATACCAAACTGGCCTGTGTAGCTGACTTGAACATGGATCTGCCGCTATCGCACATCCATGCACATATCCCCTCGTGAAGGAATACTCTCATTTGGATATGAAAGATGGGGCCTTAACACGGTGACAGAAAGATGTCCACTCGTCCAGAACACACAGGGATCACCAGTGTTAATGGTCGCGGCCCACTAGTTAAAACTATAATGGTCTTCAGACCAAGGCCTTCTGTCGCCTAGGTGGCTGAACAAAGGACCCTAGCCTGGGGCCGGTTTCCATAAACATTGTCAAGTAGCCCCCATAGCACTAACAGACAAGTGGAGCCTGCCAGCAAAACACTACTCACCCAACCTGGAACGCACCGCTTCTCACAACAGCGGCATGTCCGACAGTTCAGCTGTGGCCTGACAGGTTTCACCCCAACAAACAAGGAACTGCAGTTGAGAAGCATGCAGCGGCGTGCTCCCAATACGAAAACCGGTGGAGGGTTTTTAGAATGATCATCATCTTCCAGACACTCCAGTACGAAGACAATATCGCCGTATTTTCTCGAAAATAGTAAGAGAGAAAATAAAGATATGATGTCAACGTATCCTTGTTTCCCAAAGCTGCTCCTAATCCTTTCTTCCATCATGGTGTCAAGTGTGGGGATCTACCGAGGCACTTCTTCCTTGTGGTGAAAGCGAGAAGGAGGAGAGCAGGTGACCACACACCTGCTTATGAAGGTAAGCTGATGAGGGGTGTGGTCAGACGAATATTGGGATTAAAGGTACATTGTGGTCTTTATTCAGTGCGCGTGCACATATGCGAGATAGTGCAGTAGTGATGCCAAGCAGAGCCCCTAACGGAACAGAACTGTCATGTTCCGTGGTATGCAGGAATGGAACTCTCTTCCCAGACATGTTAAGCAGGAGAATAGTAAATGTTGTTTCAAAATCGTGGTAAAACAACATTTTTAACCAAAGAAATTGACATTCCCTAATAGATAGTGTATACGTAAATGAAAATGTATGTGTCTGATAAAGAGATAGGTATATATGGATGAAAAGGCATGTGTCTGATAGGGATATATTATTAAAATATTGTATAATTGGCTGATATGAACATAGATAATGTATGTAAAAGCTAAATAGTATATTATGCTGTATTGTATTATGAATTAATTATGAGTAGGTCTTATTGTATTGTATTATGAATTCATTCATAAGGAGTATATATTGTTATATTGTATTATGAATTTGATTAGGGTTTTTATTGTTGTTTTAATTGTCTGTATGACATGTAAATGTTGTGAGTGTATAAGGGTTTTTATTGTTGTTTTAATTGTCTGTATGACATGTAAATGTTATGAGTGTATAAGGGTTTTTATTGTTGTTTTAATTGTCTGTATGACATGTAAATGTTGTGAGTGTATAAGTCTGTAACTGTATTTTATGTGTTATGGACCCCAGGAAGAATAGCCCCGGCTAATGGGGATCCAAATAAACTTAAACTATCTATCTATCTATCTATCTATCTATCTATCTATCTATCTATCTATCTATCTATCTATCTATCTATCTATCTATCTATCTATCTATCTATCTATCTCTCTCTCTCTCTCTCTCTCTCTCTCTCTCTCTCTCTCTCTCTCTCTCTCTCTCTCTCTCTCTCTCTCTCTCTCTCTCTCTCTCTCTCTCTCTCTCTCTCTATCTATCTATCTATCTATCTATCTATCTATCTATCTATCTATCTATCTATCTATATCTATCTATCTACTGTGCATCTTGGGGTAGAAGGAAGAAAGAAAACACAGCTGCTTATTATTATTATTAATATTATTACTGCGGCGCGACATTCACTGCAAAACAAGCACACTGCATCTATCTATCTATCTATCTATATATCTAACTGTGCATCTTGGGGTAGAAGGAAGAACAAAAACACAGCTGATTATTATTATTATTACCGCGGTGCGCAGCATTTACTGCAAAACAAGCACACTGTGTAAACATGTCTTGTGGACAGACTTGGGGGGGCAGAAGACCAAATAAAACAGCTGCTTGTGGGGAATGTGGGCACTCACAAAAACAACAAGGTGTACAAGTTGTTTAGCGAGAGGATGGCGGTAATGGGAATTATAATCGAACGATGGATCATTGCCACGCCTCTGCTACTGCTACTATCACGCTTCACGCAGTTTGTGTTGACGCGCATTTCACTTCCTGAAGGGGAGGGATTTCCACTCTCCATTGTGTCCAATAGACGAGCGTCCTTTTCGACCGCGTGACATTGTTCAGATAGTTTGGTGCGCCTGACAAATTGCTGTGTGAATGCAGACGAACCAAATGATGAATGCAACAATGTTGCAACTTCACCACCAAAACTATATGTGAAAGCACCCTAACATTATCTGGGAGACTGCAAAAGCCACTTTAAGAGGACTAATCATTTCATATGGTTCATTTAAAAAGCGAGTAAAAAGAGCACAAGCACAAGAACTTGAGAGAGAAGTAATAAGATGTGAAGCACTTCATAAGACAGCGTCTACAGAGGACAATTGGAGACAATTAATTGTGGCCAGGGCCAAATTAAACCTTAATATTTCAAATGAAATTACAACAAAAATGAATTACGTTAGACAAAAGCATTATGAATTTGGCAATAAATCAAGTAAATGACTGGCCCATCAATTAAAGAAAGAACAAACTGAAAGAACTATTAAAGCAATTAATCTTAATGATAATATAACATATCAACCAAAAGAGATTAATCAAGCTTTCTTTGAATTCTACAATACACTTTACAAATCTCAAAGTTCTCATTCACAAGAACAACTGGACCAGTACTTACAAAATAAGAAATGATCAAAATTATCTGAATTAGACCAGCAATACCTTAACTCATCATTTACAAAAGAAGAGGTTCTGGCCACAATTATGTTAATGCCCATAAATAAAAGCCCAGGACCAGATGGTTTTTCTGCTGAATTTTATCAAGAATTTTGGACTGAACTTCATCCCATTTTTATGGCAATGATGTATAATTTCTGTCATAACAGAATACTCCCTCAATCAATGAACCTAGCACATATCACAGTATTGCACAAAAGTGGCAAAGATCCTTTAAATTGTTCATCATATAGACCTATTAGTCTTTTAGATCACGATTACAAGATTATGACCAAATTATTAGCAAAAAGACTAGAAGATATTTTGCCTAAATTGATTAATCCAGACCAATCAGGTTTCATAAAGGGAGATATTCTGCTGACAATATAAGGAGACTTTTGAATGCAATAAATCATTTGGACACCAGTCGGAGCCCTTCTCTGCTCCTATCGCTGGACGCAGAGAAGGCCTTCGATAGGGTTGAATGGAACATTCTTTTTTCTATACTTGACAAGCTTAATATGGGACCGAATTTTATCGCTTGGATTAAAGCAATCTATAAAAATCATAAAGCAGCTGTCATTACCAATGGAGCTTCCTCTGACTTTTTTGCACTAACGAGAGGGACAAGACAAGAATGCCCACTGTCAAGTTCACTCTTTGTGATGGTGATTGAATTATTGGCGTCATGTGTACGAGACAATATTAACATGAAAGGACTGAAAATTAATAATGAGGAACATAAAATATCCTTATACGCAGATGACATTATTTTATACATAAAAGATCCAGAACAGTCCTTATATAACGAAATAGAGCAATTTGGAAAATACTCTGGATATAAGTTAAACTTCAATAAATCAAATGCTTGTCTCCTGCACATGAACCCAACAGAAACGATGTATAAAACATATCCTTTTAATTGGTCTCCAGAAGGGTTTAAATATTTGGGAATAAACATTACACCGCAACTAGATAACTTGTACAGGGAAAACTATTGTCCTCTTATAGAAAAGATAAAAACTGATTTGTGTAAATGGTCCACGCTCCCATTATCTCTGCTGGGAAGAATACATGTAATAAGAATGAACGTCCTTCCAAGACAAAATTTCCTTTTTCAAATGTTACCATGTTACTTATCTACAGCATTTTTCAAATCTATGAATAGACCCATCTCAAAATGTATTTGGTGCAACAAAATGCCTAGGATAAAGTTATTGACACTTATGAAGCCGGAATCCATGGGAGGTCTCGGTCTCCCCAATCTCCAATATTATTTTTGGTCAGCCCAATTAAGAAATGTACTGTCATGGTCGTTGTGAAGACGGGACTCACAGTGGTTTCAGCTAGAAGCTACATTTGTTGATCTGTTACCATTGGACTCTCTCATATTTATAAAACAATAAAAAAATATAAGAAACATAGGTAATTGTTTCACTGTTTTTAACACACTGTGTGCTTGGAAGGACTGCTAAAAAAAACTTGGTATCACCTGTACCTCCATATACTCCTATCTATCACAATCCTGATCTAGATAAACATCCAGGGTACAAATCATGGGGGAGCTGGGTGAGCCATGGCTCCCCTAGATCAGACATCAGCTCCCCTGAAAACATGATTTGTGAATTTTTGGGGGGTCTCTAAAATACTGACAATAAATGCTATTTTTGCCATGCATTTCTAATTTTTCTGTAATTTTCTGTATCGTCATCATCGTGTATAATAATAAAATTTGGCTATTTTGATGTATGATTAATGATTTGCGCACTAATTCACCGTAATAGACAATAGCATAAATCTATGGGGTTGCGGCACTGCAGATATACCCTACTCGTAATACGCATGCAACATGCATGCTATTCTTGCGTTTACCATTCGGAGCGTGGCGGCGCTGCACTGCAGTCTGCAGGCACAAATCAAACTTCACCCGCTGTTTAAAAATAAATACAGGTATCCAGGATAATGAGAGTCAATTATAGAACGGCATGTAAGCGGTCACGTTGGTCACAGCTCCGCTCCCGTTCATGTTAATTTCGCTTCAAAGCCCACTTTTTACAACACGCATGTGTTTAAACCTCGACGTATATATTAACTAAGACCTTCTACTAACTATATCAACAGAAATAATCAACATGGGATCAAAGAAAGAACCTGGAAAGAGACACCGAGCAGACAATCTAACGGGAGACCAGGCGGTGACGCGCTCCGTGAAGGATAGGGCAGTCGAGATTGAGAATAAAACAACCGACAATACCAGCGTTTCCACCGCTCCTGCAACCTCATCCGAGACAGACATGGAGAATACACCCCCCGATTTCGAGTCTCTGACTAATCTGATAACTAATCTGATAAAGGACTTGACCAACAAGGTGGATAATGCTGACGCTAATGCTAACGCTAATGCTAATGCTTTCAAGTTATATATCGAGGCTAAATTCGAAGATTTTAAAGCAGCGGCTGCATTACAAACCGAGCATATTACTGCAGTTGAAAACACCGTGAGCGAATATACACTGAACGTCGATGAGGGCAACAAGGCTCTTCATGACGAAATTGCGGTACTAGCGGTGGAGATGCAAGAGAGTGACAAGGTGCTTTTGCAGAAGATACATGACAACAACAAGAAAACAACGGATAGGTTGCTCGATTTCGAACGTTACTCCCGTAGATTTTATATCCGTATAGTGGGATTGGATGAATCAGTCAAATGCACAGACGACTCGTTTCCGTCAGTGTTAGCTGAAATTCTAGGTACAGAGACCCTCCCTACAATACCGACAGTGGACCAACGTAACAGAATTGGCACCCGAGACTACAGCGGCAACAAAGTGAGGGTGATCATTGCTACCCTGCATAAAACTGAAATAAGAGACACGATCATCAGGGATGCACGTAAGAAATGGGGAAAACTGACATACAAAGGTAAACAAGTGTCGTTCTACAAAGATATGTGCAGGGAGGCTATAACTCTACGAGCCCGTTACAAGGTTGTGATACAGCAGCTCTATGAGAAAAATCTCCATCCTATCCTACGTTATCCAGCGATTCTTTCCATTGTGGAGGGGAAATGGAAAAAGGATCGGGTTACGTTCGCCTGAAGCGGCTGAAGAGTACATGAAGGAAACACATCGTGGATGACAAGTTTATTCATCTTTTTTTTTATCTATGTTGGATAACTTTGCTATGGCTCGGACATCAAAAACGGCATCAAACAAGCTTTTTGACAACATTGAGGTACAAATAGTTTAATACGAAACGCTAGACACTATATTTATTGATTTATGGTTTTGTGCAGATCATGATCTGACGTCGACATTTTGGAATATACTAGAATACACTGGAATGACATAACTCTATGGCAGGAAGAATACCCTGGAACATAACATCAGTTTTACACAAGTCATGATCGGTGGCTAACTTTCTGGAATACACTGGACTTTTACAATGAAGGCCTGGGAACAATAACATTCGTTATGTGACCTGCACATGAACCAGATATGGAAGATCAATAAACCTTCATAACGGTTAAATGCCCACCCTTGTCGGGGGACGAACTGCATACAAGGATTTAAAAACCTCATGTTCATCTAGATGTGTAAGCTTGGCAAAGTTATTTTAAAATGTAAGCAATTGTTCCCTAATTTTAGGGATTTCTATAATTTAGTTCTAAACATCTTTCTTACTTTTTCTCTGTTTTCTGAAATGTTCCAACCTATACATGTTAGTAGAAGGTTCAAATGAGTATACTAATTGAGGCATATTTTCCATTTTTCATTTTATTTTTTATTACATTAACGGGAGAGTGGCTAGGCCACGAGTGACATTCTATTAAATTAGAATTAAAGTTTTAGATTATATGGCAATTGGCACAGGAAAGTTAAGGATAAATGGCTCACTCTGGGCTAACCGGTGGTGTAAGGGAGGGAGTTGTACGCGAAGGTGGTGTCAAAGGAACACAGCCTTGTACAGCTCTTTGAGGGAGGGGGGTTTAGGGGATAATTTGTATATATGTATGTTTTTAAGCTCGGCTCTCAACGGGACCTCAATAATTGGATATATATCCATTGTGAATTCGTACTCCAGACGGATTACTAACAAGTACACAACAACATGTATATATTATGGCTAGTTTAAATATAATGATCTGGAATACTGGGGGAATAAATAAACAACATAAACGCAAAAGTGTGCTCACACTGATGAAAAACAAACAGGTTGATGTGGCTCTTCTAAGCGAAATGCACCTTTTAGTGGAAGACAAAGCAACGCTAGCGGACAACATATATCATAACATTAGCCACTCTTTCTTTGGAACGAGATCCCGTGGAGTTGCTATAGTCGCGAAACGGAAGTTGAATATTGAATTGCAGGAAGTATGGTCTGATACAGATGGTCGGATAACCATAGCTAAAATTGTATACAGGAACAGGAAAATAGCGTTGGTAGCGTCATATGAACCCAAATCTTTACGAGGCTAATTTCTACGCTACACTTACCAGAACAATGTTAAACTTTCCTGAATACTCATTTATAATTGGCACGGATTTTAATGCCATTTGGGATCCCGGGTTGGATAAATCTTATCCCACCTTTTCCAATGATCAGAAAAATTCATCTAATGCATTAAAGTATTGGTCTAAGAATACAGGTGTAAATGACCTATTGCAATCACTCAACCCTACGACCCGAAAGTACTCTTGTCGATCTGCAAGACACAACACATTTTCCAGTATAGATTATGTTTTTGCATCCCCTAGACTATTTGATAACTATGACGTGGAAATGGTACCCAATGCAGATCACTGTTATTTACTCCTAAAAGGATCATTTGGTATACTGTCATCCCGAGCGTCAAGATGGCGATTTAACTCGATATTGCTGAAAAACAAGGAATTCATTACACATTTCAAAGAAGCTCTTGTTGTATTCCTGCTGGAGAATGCGCAATCGGTACAGGACCCCAGAATATTATGGATGTCGGTAAAGGGATTTATCAAGGATTTTACCGGGGTCTTTTCCTCCAAAATACGCAAGAATCGTTGTTCAAAACTGGCAGAGCTGGAAACGCTTTACTCTACGCTATTTTCCTCTTTAAAATACAACTACTCGGTTCGATTGGAATCTCAAATTATTGTGTTAAAAAAAGAGATTAATGCCATTTTAAAACAACAATCTGAAGTTCAAATACGTAGCACAAGACAACAGTATTACTTTCATGGTTCTAAACCAAGTCACCTACTAGCTATGCAGATACGAGCCAACGCAAAATTTGCAGATATCCCTACTATTAAGGCACAGCAAGGACTTGTTACAGACCCTAAAAAAATCAACGAGACATTCAAAAAGTTTTACTCCAACTTGTACAAATCAGAAATGGCCTTCGATCAAAACAAAATGGACATATATCTTAATCAAATTAATGGATGACGCTAAACAGTTAGAAACACCCATCACACTAAATTAACTTAGGGAGGCCATATCTGAAATGCAAAGTGGTAAGGCTCCTGGAAGGGACATTATCCCACCAGAAATGTACCTCTCATGCTGGGATGTAATTGGACCCCTATTACTTAATATGATTTTATACTCAATTAAGGAGGGGAATTTCCATAAGGTCGACAATATTGCACTCATAACAGTTCTCCTTAAAAAAGACAAAGACCCCACCGATTGCGGTAGTTATAGACCCTTGAGCCTCCTCGGAACCGATATCAAGCTGTATTCCAAGGTATTAGCCATCAGACTTCAAAAGCATATGACGTCTTTAGTTCATCCTGATCAGACTGGCTTCATAAGAGGCCGCTTGATCACGGATAATATAAGACGGTTATTACATGTGCTAGATGCCAGCAAGGATGACACCCCACCTATAGCGATGTTGTTCCTGGATGCGATGAAAGCCTTTGATAGGTTGGAATGGTCTTATTTATGGGTGTAGCTGGTTCAATGCTGAACCTGCCACTACTTCGACCATGCCTTGAGTGGGAGTCGAACCCCGGGCGTCCGCACCGGGGCCAGCATCGCAAACCGCTGCGCCAAGAAAGGAATTCCCTTCTAAGCGCTCAGTTTGGATGCCTCTGGGGAGTGAGTTTTACTTCTATGTGCCGTAGTCACACTATCGCGGCACATATCCGTTACATGGGCAGTACTAGAAAGGATGGGATTAGGAAAAGGATTCATTGATATGATTAAAGTAATATACAAAGACCCATCAGCCATGATTACAACAGATATAATCACCTCCGAAATCGTTCCGGTATTGCGCTCTTCCAGACAGGGTTGCCCTCTTAGTCCCGGACTATTCGCTTTATCATTAGAGCCTTTAGCACAATATATAAGACAATCCCAATCCATAGAACCAATCGCAATTAAGGGCAGACAACATCATATTAGTTTATATGCGGACGACGTAATATTGTTCATGCAAAACCCTAACACCTCAATGCCTCATCTTCTCAAGTTGATTGATGACTTTGGTAATCTATCGGGATTTAGGATAAATTGGCCAAAGTCGGCCTTCCTTCCACTTAATGCCCCTGCAAAGAATATACTCTTTCCAGAAAAAATACCAATGGTTAAACACGTCAGATGTTTAGGAGTTGAGGTATTCCCTACTATAAGCCAAACGGTGAAGTACAATTACATAAAATTCCAAGATAAGATCAAATACGACTTTGACAGGTGGTCCAAACTTAAAAACTCAGTACAGGCACGAGTATCAATAGTTAAGATGGATGTTTTACCTAGAATCAACTTCATTAGCTCAATGTTACCGTTACCCCCTCCTGATGGTTACTGGAAAAAATTACACTCCACCGCATATACATTTATTTAGAATAACAAACCTCCACGAATAAAAAGATCCACCGCACAGAGAAACAAAGCCGACGGAGGTTTGGCATTTCCAGACTTTTACCACTATTTTAAAGCGTACTCTTTAAGACCACTGACAACCTGGTTTGATTCCCAAGCAGCTGTATCCTGGAGAAACTTAGAAGAAAATATAGTAGCACCACATAGACTGCACGACATAGTATACACCATATTATCAATTAAGCAATGCGAATTGAAATTTGGCCCCTTTATTACACATGTGATCCGGATATGGCGTGAAACACAAAAAAAATATTCTAACCGACATAAATGGCATAGTCATACTCCCCTATTCAATAACAATGCACTCCTTATTGGAAAACGACCTATAAGATACCCCAAATGGGAAAAGCAGGGCATACACACATTGGGAGATGTTTTCAACAAACAGGGTTTTTGTATCAAGATATACATACAAAATTTTACCTCACCAGTTCCATTATTTTTACGCACAGTTATTGGATTGTTTGAAGGCTCATGGAGTCCCATTAAGGATACCAATTGAGCCAGTGGCGGCTGGCCGATAGGCACGCTAGAGCGCCGCCCTCCCTGTTTTATTTTTTTATTTTTTTGGCCCCTATAAATGTTTAAAATGAATAATATTTACGTATGTTTGTGTTTCCAATGCACAATATAACGTTAATATATCAAATATAAATAATTGTTTTCATTACAGTTTTTCTCAATTGCTTTGGTGCATTTCTCTGATCAGAATTAAAGTTCTCATAACTGTTAGTGCATTTCTCAAAACAATTAGTACAAACTGCAAAACCTAGGTGATAACCTGCAGAAGCGTGTCACTTGCTCAAAATGGATAATTCATTCCTTAAAAGCAAGTATTCATGTCAATGAAAGTGTCACTGTCATCAAAATGAAAAGTCCTGACACCATTGTTTATGAACAAGATAGTCAAATGTCTTTGCCATGTTTTCATTATGACAGTTCACTCTGTAAGTGTTTTCCAATGCAAAGAAAGTCAGATCTTGGTGACACTTTCTGAAAATGCTCAAGACAGCACTATACACTATTTGCACAGCCATTTGAAATCTACAGTTACACATTGCTGTATTTAGTGAGGTAAATGAGTACAAGACACGTATGTTTCACATTTTTACTGCATAATGCTTTTTGCAATTTTAATTTGTTCACAGCATCGTGCAAAAGAAAAATACAAACTAATTTACAACAAACATAAGAAACACCCTTTGGCCTTTGGGTAGAGCTGTGCACAACTGTAAACAATATTGCAGTACATATTGGAACTGAATTGGAACATACAACATACACAGTACTGTAAATCATTCATTCACATCCAGACGTTCCTGTCTGTCTGGCTATTGGATTCAGGAATTGGGAGTAGGGAGGGAGATATTCCACCAGCATTCTTTCATGTGATGCAAACCACTGTGTGACCAGAATTGCGTGGTGAAAACGCACATTATCCCATACAACAACGTACTTGGTTAGATGGTCGCTGTTATGAAGGATCAGATTAAACCGAATATATGTATTTATTGATTGATATATATTGCATAATATTTGTATATCGTTTGATATCCCTTGTGTATTCCTTGTACATATACACGGAATATCCCTTTAACCTAGTACAGACCATAATATTTCGTTCTCCTATTGGACAGCGGTCCCTTAGGCGCCACTGCCATACCCCCAAGGCCTAGTTCAAAGTCACCGTCAAAGACATGCCTGGGCATGAACGGCTCTGCGCAAGGATACGAGACAGGAATAGGGCTGGTACTAGTTTGTTCACCTAACGTATAAATACGGCGCAGGTGAATACAGAAGTAGTTCGAGTTACCCGATAAGTTGAAGCCTCACCCACGATACAACGTGCGGTGAAGTATGGCCTGTTTCGCCCCAAATAGAGCATTGAGACCGCGTGCGAATTGATAACTGAAGTATCAGAGTTTAACGCTCTACCGTCGAGTTCGACCTATTCTATTAATTCAGTAATAGTCTATTTATGTATAGTGTATCGTGCGGCTACCGTTCTACAGTGACCAGCATCACCACCGCTTCCTCTCACCAGCTAGTGTGCTTATCCAGGCTGGGCAGCTTAACCTGGCGCCTTCACCCGAGGAGCCCTAGACGAGGACCGTGTGGACATGTACACTGGATAATCTACCCGACGACTACATAGCCCTTTTCGGCTGGATTATATTTGCTTTGGTCCTGTAATTGATGGAGCGGAGAATCGTCTACACCCACAATTGTGTGGGATTTACCCTGTGAGGAGCAACGTCGAGCCCGCCTCTCAGAAGCCTGAGGCTGGCTAGCTTTCTTCCATGCGGAGCTGCATGCCACGGAGAACAGCTGTTATTCGTCTGCGGATCAAGAGATTATTGCACCGTCTCCTGTACTTGGAGTCTCTCTATTCTTCGTTGACCCAGACTCTACTACCGACAAATCCTCTCCCCTTGCTGGCTTACAACCGGAGGGACCCTACCAGTATCTCCCACTGCCTTACTAGTGTACCATAGATATAATTCCTAAGATACAGGTGGTATTCATTATCTCCTGCGTAATATGAGAATGGACATACGTTATTGATTTGCTCACGCACATTCTTTGCCTTATAAGCGCACCCTACGTAAAGTAAAGTATTGTTATATACTATCGTTGCTGCTAATAAATATTCTTAAACACAGTTTTGTGTGGAACCGTGTCATTGTGGAGGTGTTCTCATCATATACCTGTGTACTGTATGGCCAGTAGTAATGTACATAAGACAGTAGTGGTTTAATGATACCATACTTATTACAGTTTTTCTCAATTGCTTTGGTGCATTTCTCTGATCAGAATTAAAGTTCTCATAACTGTTAGTTCAACCTCCACAACATTTTGTAATTTGTGCACATCATAGTAGCAGTTTCTCATTCCTCCGAACAAATTGCAAATACTTTTGGACATGCATCAATTGCTTTCATACAATTCTCTGCTGTTTTATAACATTATCATTTGCTTAGGTCATGTCAGTCAAAATTAACTATACTTATGACTGCTGAATAGTCATTCCCTATAAAACGAATAGTCCTCATTTCATTGCTTGAGTCATTACATACAAATATGTTGAACTAGTTGTCAAAATCTGTCAAGCTAATTTTATACATTTCTTTATAATTTTTCCCCTGCATGGAGCTGGATGCCAGGGAATCGCTGCACACATTCAAATATGTTGATGAGGCGGGTTTCAATCTGGCAAAAGGTAGAAGGTGTGGAAGGAATCGCATTGGACAGAGAGCAACCACTGATGTCCCAGGCCAACGAGGAGGGAATATTACAATGTGTGCAGCCATCTCAGAAAACGGCGTCCTCACCAGTCACCCATATGCCCCGCATTGGTCCATACAACACACAACATCTGCTGACTTTTTTAGACACTCTTTACAGGGACATAGTCCCTGAGAATGAGAGGGGTCTAAATGGCGACCATCTGACCAAATACGTTGTTGTATGGGATAATGTGCGTTTTCACCACGCAATTCTGGTCACACAGTGGTTTGCAGCACATGAAAGGATGCTGGTGGAATATCTCCCTCCCTACTTCCCATTCCTGAATCCAATAGCCAGACAGACAGGAACGTCTGGATGTGAATGAATGATTTACAGTACTGTGTATGTTGTATGTTCCAATTCAGTTCCAATATGTACTGCAATATTGTTTACAGTTGTGCACAGCTCTACCCAAAGGCCAAAGGGTGTTTCTTATGTTTGTTGTAAATTAGTTTGTATTTTTCTTTTGCACAATGCTGTGAACAAATAAAAATTGCAAAGAGCATATGCAGTAAAAATGTGAAACATACGTGTCTTGTACTCATTTACCTCAATAAATACAGCAATGTGTAACTGTAGATTTCAAATGGCTGTGCAAATAGTGTATAGTGCTGTCTTGAGCATTTTCAGAAAGTGTCACCAAGATCTGACTTTTTTTGCATTGGAAAACACTTACAGAGTGAACTGTCATAACGAAAACATGGCAAAGCCATTTGACTATCTTGTTCATAAACAATGGTGTCAGGACTTTTCATTTTGATGACAGTGACACTTTCATTGACATGAATACTTGCTTTTGAGGAATGAATTATCCATTTTGAGCAAGTGACACGCTTCTGCATGTTATCACCTAGGTTTTGCAGTTTGTACTAATTGTTTTGAGAAATGCACTAACAGTTATGAGAACTTTAATTCTGATCAGAGAAATGCACCAAAGCAATTGAGAAAAACTGTAATACAGTCAGGGAATTGTACCCCTCAGTTACAGTCGCCATTTAGACCCCTCTCATTCTCAGGGATTATGTCCCTGTAAAGAGTCTAAAAAAGTCAGCAGATGTTGTGTGTTGTATGCACCAATGCGGGGCATATGGGTGAGGACGCCGTTTTCTGAGATGGCTGCACACATTGTAATATTCCCTCCTTGTTGGCCTGGGACATCAGTGGTTGCTCTCTGTCCAATGCGATTCCTCCACGCCTTCTACCTTTTGCCAGATTGAAACCCGCCTCATCAACATATATGAATGTGTGCAGCGATTCCCTGGCATCCAGCTCCATTCAGGGGAAAAATTATAAAGAAATGTATAAAATTTGCTTGACAGATTTTGACAACTAGTTTAACATATTTGTATGTAATGACTCAAGCAATGAAATGAGGACTATTAGTTTTATAGGGAATGACTATTCAGCAGTCATAAGTATAGTTCATTTTGACTGACATGACCTAAGCAAATGATAATGTTATAAAACAGCAGAGAATTGTATGAAAGCAATTGATGCATGTCCAAAAGCATTTGCAATTTGTTCGGAGGAATGAGAAACTGCTACTATGATGTGCACAAATTACAAAATGTTGTGGAGGTTGAACTAACAGTTATGAGAACTTTAATTCTGATCAGAGAAATGCACCAAAGCAATTGAGAAAAACTGTAACAACAGGAACTGACTCCTTTCCGTAGCCGCATTTCTCTCGGGCTAGACGCAATAGGCTCGATGCTGTTGTGTTGTGATGCAGTCACTCTGGACAGTGGATATACATCGACAACAACAGTCTGGGACTGTGGGACAGTGGACATTATACACTTTATCAAGCCCTCCGACTGGACCACATTTCAACTAAACACAGTGAGTTAATGAGTTAATGCGGTCTCTCTCTCTCTCTCTCTCTCTCTCTCTCTCTCTCTCTCTCTCTCTCTCTCTCTTGAGCCGTACTGTATTGTACCCATTCTGCAATCTGTTAAATAAAGTTTTCATTCATTCATTCATTCATTCATTCATTCATTCATTCATTCATTCATTCATTCATTCATTCATTCATTCATTCATTCATTCATTAAATAATTAATTCATTCATTCATTATCTCTCTCTCTCTCTCTCTCTCTCTCTCTCTCTCGCTCTCTCAACACAGCGTGTTAATTTCGCTGTGGGTATTGCATAATGGCTGAATGAATGAATGGTAACTTGTTTAAAATGACAAGATATGATCATACGTGTACTAGTGTAGTATGAATCAATTAACTCGACTTAATGTTGGTAACGTTATGAGTCAGTATTTGCTTGGTCAGCTTGGTCAGATGATCGCGACCACCCAAATGTAGTTCACACCGGCCGCCACTGAATTGAGCACCACAGATATCACAAATTCTTCTATGAAAGAGAGACATCGAGAGGCTTCGTATCTGATTTTTATCATCACTTACTAACGTCCTCGTATGGAATCCTCCCCCTAGACTCAGTCTGGAGGAGGGATATACCAGACTTGGAAATAGATTTTGATTGGCAAGAAGTCTGGGCAAACGTTCGAATTGCGTCACGTAACCCGGACCATCAACAAATTAATCTTATTTATATTCATAGGACATACCTGACTCCTATAAGATTGAACAGAATGGGACTTAAACAAGACTCCAGATGTTCCTTATGTACAAATGGGGATGAGGGTACATTTATGCACATGTATTGGGATTGCCCACCGGTTAAGATATTCTGGAAAGAAGTGTCCCAGCAATTATCAGAATTCTTATTTCTGAACATACCTGTACACCCCTCTGTATTGCTGTTGAATGATGTTTTTCAGTTTGCAGCCCATATAAAGCTAAAGAGACTAGTTTTATCCGGTCTCACAGCTGCTAAAAAGCTGATAGCATCACAATGGTTTCCAATGGAAAAAATGTGCCGGAAGGTATGGGTTCTTACCTATCTCGATGTGATTTATCTAGACATTTCTACAGCAAGAATTTTAGGTGTCAGTGAAACCAACATTGCAATCTGGTTAGAAGTGGTGGAGAATGTGAATATGAATTGTAGTGCCTGGTTAGAAACGAATGAAAATGGATGGATTATCCAAGTGGGGTCCGGGGGGGGTGAGCGAGCAAGAGCATATGTATGTAGGGTATTAGATAGCAAGTATTAGGTATATATCTCGTAAACTACATTTATAATGATTCAAATGGTGATTTCATTGGATGTTTACTGTTAATGCTTGTGTGTCTAATTTGATGTTATGTATAAAAAATTATAAAAAAAAAAATATAAAAAAAAAGTATCCAGGATAATGTCGAAAGTTAAACGAAATATCAAAGAAGTAAGCCTTCTAACCAATTTAGATTTTAAAAAAAGAAGGCGAAGCAGCCTGCTGCGGGGACTACTTCTGTGACATGCAGATTTTGAGAATTGGGCAGATCTTCACCATCAGGACAGGTGGGTGGCGATAATGTTGAATTTTTTTGCCTACTATAATAATGTTAGACTCGATGTGTTTGGTCGTGGACTTGTTGTTCGGTATTGGTTCATCCGTGTGTTTATGTGTAAATAGGACTGTTGTGTGTGAATTTTAGTGTTGGATCAGAGGGGTTAATCTGAGCATGTGTGTGGTGTGGACTATGTGTGGTTCTGTAATACTCATACCTATAGCCTATGGCCTGTGTCGACCGGGGACGTTTTATGAGTTGTCAGCTCCTTTCTGTCATTCATTTCTATGCTACAGGCGCGACAGGCACGCTCCTTTTCCCAGCGCTGCGCCTTGCGTTTATGCGCTCTCGGCGGCAGCGTTTGGGGCATAAAGTTGAAACTAGTTCAACTTTTGGAGAGGAGCGTGCTCATCAAGGTAACTCTTTTCGACCGACTAATCAACATCGAGGAAGTGGCGGAGCCGCGGCAGTCGCGAGACTCAGGAAAACGCTCTGAGCTTATTTTTTTTTTCAACTAATGTCACTCATCTTTTTTGCCTTTGTTGAGGATTTGGGAGACAGACCTAACCATGAAATTTGATGAAAATACCTGGCTAAATATTTGTGATAGAATACACTTACCATTTACAAGTAACAAAATCAAATAAGCTAATTTTAAATGTATCCATAAATTGTATCTAACTCCAATAAAAATGCAAAACATTTCTAGAGATAACTCATTAAACTGTCCTAGATGTAAAACTAACAAAGGAACATTTCTACACATGTTTTGGCACTGTGAAAAACTAAAACGATTCTGGAATTGTATATTCATTAATTTACAAAATCTGTATTGGAAACGGAATTTGACTTGTCTCCATGTGCCTACTTACTAAATGAATGACCTGAGATCCAGATGGATCCAAAAAAATATAGATAGATGATTATTATAACATACTTTGCCAAGAAATGTATTCTCCTGTTTTGGAAAAATTACTCTTCACCCACTTTTGAGATGTTTCATCAAGATCAGATATCCCAGCTTCTTCCACTGGAGAGATTGACCTTGGAGGAACGTGGCCGGGGGCAGATGTTCCGGGACCTTTGGTCTCTGCTGTTTTTCTCGATTGAGCAGGGGGGCTGTTGATTGATATGGCTAGTGACGGTATGTGAATATATCTGCATGCTGTCGCTGGCCGTGTCGATTGGTGGTTTTGCTGTTTGGTTGGGGGAGGGGTGGGGGCCGGGGGTCTTGGGGTGTCTGTTCCCGGTTGTGTTTTTTGGAGGTGGGTTTCCCTAGTGGAAGAAGTTGTACAACAGACGTGTAAGAGGCCCGTCTGTTGTACAACAATGATGTTGTTGTTGTCATTGTTGTTATTATTTATTATTGTTTATTTTAATTTGATTATTGTCCTGTCTTTATTTAGTTTTGTTGGCCGTGGGTGGGGGAAGGGACCAGAGGGTGAGATAATTGCTGTGTGCTGTGGGACATGTATCTGCTGTACACCTGTTATTCAAATAAAAATAAGTTGAAAAAAATATATATACTAGAATGCTAACTTGTGATGTCATCAAGTATTACGTCTGGAGCTGCTCTAGTCCAGAGACAATTAATTGGGAAAGATAGTACAGACAGCACCCAGGGGAATGTTGTGATTATGTAACGGATCTTCTCTGTGTGTACTCTTTTCTTGCGTTGTGTTCTTTGTGTGAGAGGGATGAGTCGGCACACGTGAACACTGTTCAATCTTTTATTGGATGGTCTTGCAATGGAAGCCACCTCTCAGGTTGAGTGCTCTGGCGCGAAGTGACTAGAACCGGAAAAGTACTCGCTAGACAATGAACTGGTCTAGTGAACCGGAAGTAAAGCTCTTGACCGTGAACTTTCTCAAAGTGCGGTTCATATACAAGTGTCTTTGGTATAAATAAATTATAAACAAAAGTGCAATAGACAGTATTCCTAACATTTGTAAACATAGGATTTGGTGACATTTCAAACCTACAAAATAATAATAATCAATGTCCAATTGACCTGGTTACATTCACCCCTCCTGAAATTTCACCAACATCCTGTGTCAGCAGAGCAAGGGGGACACACAAAAAGAAAAAAGAAAAAATATAGGTAGTCTATCACTGACCTAAACTGGCACAAGATAAAAGAAGGACCTAGTCCCCCAGTCGACTCAAAAGCCACCCCCCATAAGAGGTTCAGAAAATATGAGATTGATCAAGTCTCAGAATTCCCTTAGACCAGCATGACGCCTTATACGCCACACAATTCTTGGCTCTTATTAAATAAATGATAGACACCCACTAACTCAATCCCTCACACTCGTTCCTGAGCCATCACCCCTGTATATAGGAGATCTCTAGCATCTGAATGTACGAGAAGAAAGAGAATCCCCACCAACACCGACTGGCTTAAAACAAATTTGACTGGGTCTCTAGGCCCTGGTCCCTAGCTCCATCCCTCACACTCGTCTCTGAGGCATCACCCCTGTATATAGGAGATCTCTAGCATCTGAGTGTATCGAGAAGAATTAGAAATCACCCACCAACACCCACTGGCTTAAAAAAATTATTTGACTGGGTCTCTAGGCCCTGGTGCTCCGGTAACTAGCTTATCGCTCACACTCGTTCCTGAGCTATCACCCCTGTATATAGGAGATCTTTAGCATCGGAGTGTATCGAGAATAATTAGAAATCCCCCACCAACACCCACTACCCTAAAAAAAAATCCTGCACAATGAATCTGCATTCTCACCGTCACCCAAGTATGTCCTAACCTCTGCCATGTTCCTAACCCTCACAGACTAAAGTAGAAAAAAAACTGGAATACTCAATACTGTACTGTAGTAGCTTAAAAAACAAATAAGTATGAAATAATTATATTCCAATAATGGGTTGACCAACAGATCAATAACACATTCACATTATATACAGTCAATAAATCAATGTCTTACTGCACATTCACTGGTAACATTTACATGGCTTTTTCTTCTTTCTTTTTCTATAAATCCAATGTCCTTGTCCATGGAAAACAAAACCGGTGAACTGTCCACTGAAATGTTCAACATCAGTCCACTGACATACCTGGGTGCAATCCATGGAAATACCTGTGTGAAGAGTTTATCACCGGCCACTAGATGGCAGCGTCTCACCAATGATGAGGGCTGGTTGACTTTGGAATTGCAGCTTCCCTGGCGAACGATTTGATAACGTTCTCCTTTCTTTTATCTTCATCCGGGTCCCGGCATCAATGTAACGGATCTTCTCTGTGTGTACTCTTTTCTTGCGTTGTGTTCTTTGTGTGAGAGGGATGAGTCGGCACACGTGAACACTGTTCAATCTTTTATTGGATGGTCTTGCAATGGAAGCCACCTCTCAGGTTGAGTGCTCTGGCGCGAAGTGACTAGAACCGGAAAAGTACTCGCTAGACAATGAACTGGTCTAGTGAACCGGAAGTAAAGCTCTTGACCGTGAACTTTCTCAAAGTGCGGTTCATATACAAGTGTCTTTGGTATAAATAAATTATGAGCAAAAGTGCAATAGACAGTATTCCTAACATTTGTAAACATAGGATTTGGTGACATTTCAAACCTACAAAATAATAATAATCAATGTCCAATTGACCTGGTTACAATTATCAGTTATCAAACTGACAGAAACGTCTGTAAAACACACATTTTCCGTGGGATTGTTATCAACTTTGAACGTGTACTAGATACGACTTCAGGCTATTATATTATATTATGTGGAATGTTATGTTTTCCAGCTCCTACCTCTCAGCTGGAACTCAAAAACAGGCATCTGGCAACAAGTAAACAAACGTGAGTAAACAACTTTTATTTCAGTGTGTTCAAACCTTTGTAACTCTATTACATTAGCACTCAGAGTTATTATTCCTGTTGTGGAAGAAAGTCCAGAATCTGTCCTTTCAAAATAGACCAGACTCATGCATGTGCTATAAGTGGTTAAAGAATAAATTGCAAATTACTTTGGGTATGCAATCGGCAGGCGTTTGATGCAAAATGTGCCCTATGCATAAGGGGTTAATCAAGCATGATCTCTTTCAAACCGCCTTCAAATCAACCACCGTTCACAAGTCAACCTCTAAATTATTTGTGAAAGCTGTCGAGGCCACATCAATCAAACATGCCCACAATAAACATCCCCGACACAGCTGCAAAACCTTCCCTCTGTGTAAAAGTTTGGGGGCCTTTTTCAGGGAGCATGTGATCTGCCTGGGGGAACTAACAACTAGTGAAGTGTGAGTGTGGCAACTCAGCTGTAGTGTCAGCAGATGGGGAGGGAGAGGAACGCGACACACATCTGGTCCATCAACACCAGGGACCTTGCTATAGTTTCCTCAGCCCAAATACTGTCTCGTAAGCAGCTCTATGGGGGAGCTTGAGGGTGCTATAGTCACACGGCGGTCTCATGTCATGCTCAGGTTGGGCTTTCTTTCCACCCTGTTCCCAAGGTGGGAACAGAAAGGAATCCTAACCTGAGCATGTCATAAGAGCAAAATGGTCGATGGTAACTACCCCCAAGAAATATCATTAGTTACTTTAGTTTACATTATACACATACACCTTGATTATGTGTCTTGCCTTGTGGGTATACATTCCTATTAATCCTGGAGCACACTCCTAATACTCAAATGCCCCCATAGCACTATGCAAGAAAATTATATCTGGAGCCATCACTGCTTGTACTGTGATTATTCATTTGTTCTAATCCAGGGCCAACATCTGAAATTAAGTCTATTGCTTCTGGATTCGATAGATGTCTTCAAATCGAGGCTCAAAACCCACTTCTACCTACTAGCCTTTGCCGTTCACTGACTCATGCCCTGTTTTCCTATGTGTTTGCCTGTGTGATTCTTGTCATTTTGTATCTATGTGTACATACCCTCTGTACAGCACTTTGGTTGACACGCGGCATGTGAAATGTGCTATATAAATAAATCTGATTGATTGATTGATTGATTGATTGATTGATTGGATGCAGGCTATGGAAAATATACAGAATGGTAACTCCTACTCATAGTTTAAGGAAACAGGTTATACGTACTGCATATATTTCCTGAAAGCACACAGCCAAATATGTTCTAAAAAATATTTATTGAATTGAGCATGTAATATATTTCAGATCCTTGGCCTTGATCATAAGCAAGTATTACATATGTTTAAGTTTTGTTATTGTGTACAATAAAACATGCAGTGCAATATGATACATGTACGTGTGTTGTGTGCATCATTGTCAGTAAGGTGCTGGTGATTAAATGAACACCATGAATAAATAGTTAACCACACATAATCAAGCGCTAATCTGCAATAGCTGCAACCGTGCTCGCACATGCATCCACACCCACACACATGGCCTCACACAGACACTTGACCTTGATGTCAAATTTCAGCCGTCAAAAATGTACTTAATTCACCCAGGAAAGTTTAGGCTTTTCAGATATGCTGACGGACTGGGATCGAAGGATGGAAATGTTGGTTGATCAGTCCGTTTAACCTCTTAACATCTTAAGCCAGAGCGGTCCGGTACTGGACCACAAAGGACATCACGCCAGTGGGGAGCGGTCAGAATAAGCTATAAATGTGGCGCATGCCCAAGGCATTTGAAAATGACGAGAGATTATTATAAGTAACATGAGCATTATTTACATTTAAACATGTTATTTCAATGTTTGTTTCTCAATGTCTTCAATTATTTAATTTTCAAACGGCAACAGCCGTCTGGTTTTCCGACTAGCATTAACGTTACCGCAACCTGCCACATCCATCTATCCTGTTAACGGCAAAGCTGCCAAGCGGTCAGCTTACTTTGTGCATTCGCTTTGTGATTCCCAGTTGTATTCATGGTATGAAAGTATCTTCTGAGTGCGAGAGTTGGTGGGCAGAAAAGCTGGCTGTGAACTACAGATCCAGCTCTTAAAAATGTTACCTCTACTGCAAGAGCACAGTATCATTAACAGCACTGCCAGGTTAATGGTGCAATTGCATGATTACCGCAGTAGCAGAGCAGAGCTCAGAGTCCTGAGAGCTGTATCTGTAGCTTATCCGGAAACACGCATGCGCAACACTGCCATCTAGTAGCTAGTTACTGTAAGTGGGCACTTGTTTCGTCTTGCTCCCGCCGGCGCCTCACACGTTTCACTTTGTCAATATGAGCGACAATTCGCATATTTCCATTGACTCGTTACGTTCTGTGCCGACTTTTGAAGAGAAAAGGATTATTATTCCAAGAGGACGTCCAACTCCCGACCTTGGCATCACAAAAACAACAAAGAATTTCGTCTGTCACTTTCAAGCTAGCACATACGAAAAACATATATGGCTGCCCAAAGGTTAGCAAACTATTCTGTTGGCCATGTCTCCTTTTTTCTACAGAACGCACAGTCTGGACCATGGCAGGTTATGGCGATTTAAACAATCTCCATACAGCAATGACAAAACACGAGCGTGCACCTGCACACATACTTTTTCTAGTAAAACTTCAGACATTTGTCAACACACAAATCGATCATCAGTTGAACGAGGGCATGCGAATAGCCACAGAGCAAAATAACGAGCATGTAAAAAAACGTGTTAAAGAGACTCATGGACATCGTTGTGTACCTCAGAACCCAGGAGCAGGCATTCCGGGGTCACTCAGAGGGGGAAGGATCTGACAATCGTGGTAATTATATTGAGCTCGTCAACCTAGTCCAGATATATGATGTGAGGCTGGCCCATCATTTGGAGACATGCAGTGTCTTCTCTGGCATGTCAAGCCACATCCAAAATGATCTGATTGAAGCTGTGGGGAATGTGCTGCTAAATTAAATTAAATCTGAAATCAAAGACACAAGCTTTGTAGCGATACTACTTGATGAAACCACCAATGTGTCCAGCTTTCTACACTCTGGAGGTACGTTACCAAAGAGGAAGAGTGATTTGCATGTTTTTCAGACGTCAGCGTTGACCTAACAGCCACTGCCTTATAGGTGTGCAATTTGCTCCTGATTTGCTCCACCGCAGTTTGCTCGCAAAGCAGTCTGCACCTGGCAGCGCTGTTGGAAAATATCAGGAAGGGGAAAAATAAAGCCGAAATGAGAGAGAGGGAAGCTCTTAAATCCAATGCACACGGCGGGCGATTTTCGCCAGGCGACCAATAGAATGTTATCGCTTCCATTGTTATGAATGAGAGAACCCACACGGCATGAGATATATATATATTTTTTATCCACTTTTTCTCCCCATTTTTTTTTTTTTTATTCCATCCCAATTTTGTATATTCCAATTCTTCCCTCCCCTGTTTTGAACGTTGCTAGACTATGCCTCCCACTGGTGGGCTGTAGTGAGGATAGAAGCCTTGCATCACGTGTCCCCTCCGGTACACGAGGAGCCAGCCTGTCGCATCTTTTCACCGCAGCGGCTCGAACTCTCAGTGGCGAGGAGTAACGCGTGGGAGGCTCACACTGCCCCCGATACTTCCTGTTTCCGCCGCACCGGCGTAACCCAACCGACCTGTAGGAGTCGCTGTCCACAACGTCCAATCCCCACCCACCGGCTTTCCCACCCTCTAACACTGCCAATTGTGTTAGTATGACGGCCGGCCAAGCCGGTAGCAATGCAGAGAGCTGGGCTCGATACCAGCATCTCCTGCCTCAGTACGGCATGAGATTTTCGAGTGACAATCGCAGCAGCAAGTTCACAATGAGGAAATAACATGACTTCTACTGGTGTATCATTTGTAATATATTAATTCATCAATACATTCATTGATCAATAACCTACGTATTATTACCATGCTATTTGTTAGGTATTAATTAACTAAGTTAGTTAGTCATTTATATGTGCTGCTAAATATAGCCTATATAAGCACATTTGTCTATTTATCGATAATCTCGTCAATCGACAATCATGATGTTGCATTACTGCTGATCAGCACGCCTTAACTGGTGAAAAAAAAGTGTAATTGGTAACGTTAGCAAGCTATAATCTTCAGACATGTTTTGCCCATTTGAGACTGTTTTCAAATGTCCAATCTAACGAATTTCGTTTTCTCATAAAATGCTTAAAATGTTAAATGTGATTATAACATACTGCTGTTAATTAATGTATTGCGCCATGCACAGGGCTGACTGCCTGCAGACGGGCTGTCGGAATGTTCATTTGGTATAAATAAATAATAATAATGCGTTAGATGCCAATATTTTTTTTTTTTTATCCACTTTTTCTCCCATTTTTTCTATATTTTCTCCCATCCCAATTTCGTATCATCCAATTCAACCCTCCCCTGTCACGAACGCTGTTTCTTGCCTCCCACAAGCCGGCTGCAATGTGGACTAAGTCATACATAGCACAAGTCCCCTCCGGTACTTGAGGTAACAGCAGTCGCATCTTTTCACCTGCGCAGCTCGATCTCTCAGTGTCGAGGAGTAACGCGTGGGAGGCTCACGCTGCCCCCGACACTTCCTGATTCTACTGCGCAGGCGCACCAACCGACTTGTAGGAGTCGCTTGTTCACAACGTTCGATCCCCACCCTTCAGTTTTCCCTCCCCGTAATACGGCCAATGTGTATTACTGCGGACGACCAGCTAAACTGAAAACAATGTGGAGAGCTGGATTCGAACACGCGAATCCTAGCGTCTCCACACTGGTGGCGAGTGCCTTGCCCACTACACCACCTAGCCGCCCAGATGCCAATATTTTTGTTGTATTGTGCTTGTGCTGCATTATGACATACATAATCAAATGTCCAATCTTAATTGTTCTATTCATGCAAATATTTGAAGAATTTTTTAGTTAGGTAAATAACCTCTCAAGCACTTAGCTAACTAAAAATAACTTCATTCATCAGGAAGGCCAGATTAAGACTTCAGAGGCCCCTGGGCCAGATTCTTGTGGAGGCCCCCCCCACACACACATACACGTCCACGCACGCACAGTGGCGTTTTTATCTCACTTAAAAAAATATATAGAATATTTAGAAGTGGTGGGCTCTGAGGGCCAAGCTAAAAGGACTTTGATCACCCCTGCCCACTTTGACAACATAGGATGGCTTAGAGTAGACGACAGAGTACAGCAACTTGCAATGGGCCTGGTCTACAAGATACACTACACGACCAAGGTACCCATGTACATGTCAAAATACTTCCCAAAGGTCAGTGAATACCACGATCACAACACCAGAGGGAGCTCCACAAATCATGTTAAACCCAGATTCGGCTCAAACAAGGGACTAAACACGTTTCGCAATTATGCCACATCAATGTGGAACACCCTACCCAAAGCTGTAAAGGAATGTGAATCACTACCCACTTTCAAAAACACTCTCAAAGAACACCTACGGGAGACTGCAATTCGAAACTGGCCCCTGTAAATGTCCTAACACAACCCCCTCCAATGTACAGTAAATGACATTGTCAATATTCCAATGTACAGTTTTGCTTGTACAGTTGTACAGTGTCCCCCACCCACCCACCCCTCCTACCCAACCCCCCCCCCCCCCCCCCCACCCACCCAACCACCTCCAATGTACAGTCCCCAAGGCTTGTTTCCATTGTGGTCCATACATGGAACATAAAAGGCACAAAAACACAAATGGACATGTACACTAGACAGGACACATCCTAAAAATGTGTACAATAACACCTAACCTGACAACTCATACAGTCAACTAATGTTTACATTAAAAGAAAATCCGCAAACCCTTAAAAGCAACTCATGATAAAGAGAAATAAAAGCAAGTTATGATAAAATAGCTAAAAACCATATTAAGGCCAATTTGAGTTGCTGCTGAGCCATGTTTTTAGGGCGGATTTAAATTTATGACTGACACACAACATATATGACATCATCATGACATTTATGGCATAGGGACATACATGACATACAGGTATAGTACTGTTACATTTGTGACATATACGATATGCAAATATATGATATTATTATAACAAGATATGCTGCATGCACCTCTCTCAATAAGCACAGATTTGATCCTATCGCTGCTCGTGTCTTCCCATAAAGCTGGATCCGTAACATTGTCCAACCAATTCTCCTGGTTTTCATGTTCAAGCACCGCCGGCGGTGGGCTGTCATCATCGCGGTCTGCCTCAGAGTCAGAGTAATTTGTGTTGGAGTTGGGGCTGGGCTGTGGAGATGCGGCGGGCGTATACGAACAGGTGGCAGCCACTGGTGGTGGTGGGCCGGCTGAACTAGAGGCTGCCGCTGCCTCTTCTCTGTCGCTAGCATCAATAATAATAACGTTAGCATTCTCGTCCTCTCTGCCCGCGGCGCCTGGCTCAGCCTCTTTAACGACGTTGCTGCTACTACTAGTGCTAGCCAGATGGAGGGGGCTATCCTCCTCCAGGTCCTCCTTAGTCTTACCTAGAGATGGTTGGTATGCTTTGCCGAAGTAACGCGCTCTTTCTGTCCCTTTCCTGTTTAGATTTTAACTTAGCAGCTCCGCTTTCCCACCGTTTAACTTTTTTATCCATGTTTTTTGAGTGTCATATGATCATACAGTATTACTCGAGTCTTAGCCTACTTGATCAACTTGCAAGTGCAATTATCGCGATCAGTGGTCACCTGACCTGACCTGACAGTGGCCCCTGGACCTGGACGTCGGTGTCACGTAGACTCAACGTCTCTCACCCCTCATTATCAAACAATCAATCATATTTTTATTTGCAATACAATTTTTTTATAAAAATAGATAGAGAAGAGATGAGATGATACTAGTAGTCACTATAGAACGCTGGATGAGGATCTGATTATATATATATTTTTTTTCGTATCTCTTTAATTTTTTTTTACTAGTGTGTAGCGGAGGCCCCTAGTCGCGTTATTTCTAAACCTAGCCGCATTTCTGGCAAGACGCTCTCTGATTGGCCGACGCCTGTTTCTACACTGGTTAAGCTTAGGCACTCTTTCGAAGTTCGTTAAGGTTAGAGTTTGTCTTAGAGCGTGACGGCAAGTTCTTCAGACGGTTAAGCTTAGGCACTCTTTCGAAGTTGGTTAAGGTTAGAGTTTGTCTTAGAGCATGCAGGCTGTTCGACGCGGAAATGGGCAAAGACACAGCTCGTCACGCGATTGGGCAAACATGTCAGTGGCCAATCAGAGAGCGTCAGTCAGTGCCAATCAGAGAGCGTCTGCCAGAAATGCGGATAGGTTTAGAAATAACGCTCCCTAGTCACTAGGGGGAGCTCGATGATATCCGCTATCAGCACCGGCGGGTCTCTGCTGTCTGTCATGAATAATGATCCCAATCTGCCTTATTCGTGTCTATACTTTTACCAACGGATTTCCAGTTCCGCATTCGCGTTCTGCGATCTGATTGGCCACTGACGTTTCTTAGGCGACTCTTTCGAAGTTGGTTAAGGTTAGAGTATGGAATCAGGGCTGGTGTTCTATCGCCCTGCTCTAAGACAAACTCTAACCTTAACCAACTTCGAAAGAGTGCCTAAGCTTAACCGGTGAAAGAAAGAGGCGTCACACGATTGGCGCTACCAGAAACGTCAGTGGCCAATCAGAGCGCAGAACGCGAACGCGGAACTGGAAATCCGTTGGTAAAAGTATTCAGGCGTCGGGGCTGGGATGTGGAGATGCAGTTTTGACTTTTTATTGCTGTTTTTACCTCAAACGGAAAACCTCAAACTCTTATGAAGAGGAGAAAAAATACTCAAGATTAGCCACTTGCAGACGGCAGGGTGTGACGTACTGTATATTTTAGTTGATGAAATATTTTTGTTGACTAAATATTTTAGTTGATGAAATATGTTTTCATTTCAGTGTCACAGTATGACATCGATCTCCAAAATAAGAAAAAAAATAAAAAATGTATGTGGGGCCTCTAGTGACGAGGGGCCTAACATTTTTTTAATAAAAAATAATAATAATAATTTGGGGCCTCTAGTGACGAGGGGCCTCCAAAAGGCCTCGAGTGACGAGGGGCCTCAAAATTTTTTTTAAATAAAAATGGTTGGGGCCCCTCCTTTTAATTTCTATTTTTTGGAGGCCCCTCCTCACTAGAGGCCCACGAGCCGCGGCCCGGACGGCCCGGTCGTTAATCCGGCCCTGTTCATCAGTAGTGCTGCATTTCTGTTCTCCGCTTCATATAATTAATCAAAATGTCCAATCTAACGAATTGTGTTTGCTCATAATAGCCTACTGCTGAATAACATAGACAAACCATTATGTTCCATGATTTTAATAAAACACAAACTGCCTATAAATGGTTATTGAGCTGCATGCCCCGAAGCAGATTGAGTCAGTTTTATCACGTTGTATATTACAATAAAGCAGGTTGAATTTATTTATATATTTTTTTGTAGCCCAGGCCTACAGATCTATTCATCTTACATAACAGTATTTTTCACCATTTGTATTTAGTTTATTTCGTATTGTATTTAGTTTATTTCGTAATGTATAGAGCTTGCTTCATTTGTATTTTCATGACGCATTGCATCCTTTGTTTTTGTCACTATCTTTCATCATTGCATTTGTTTGTCATGTCATTCCCAAATAGATGATTTTGACCATGGTGCTGAATCTTTAGACCGAAGTGAGGCACTGTGCCAGTGAAAATACTGTCTCATTTAGGAATATTTTCTGATTGAGAAAGTTGTATTTAACACATTTAGCCTGGTCCTTGTGGCTAACGTGCCACGTTTCCATAACATATTTTCACTGTGCGTCACTATGTTTGGAGAGCTATATATCTATATTCTATAGTATAGCTATGGAAACAATAATATAGTCATTTGACAGTGACTTTCTTCCGTCAAACATGCAAAAAAGAGATCATTCTTTCATGCATGTTATCCCGTGGTGAATATAAGTATAGTTTAGGAGTGATCCGGGATAATTTCTGAAAAGGCGAGTTATAGGGCGCTACGTGTATTCTACTATAAGCGTTGGCGTTTCTTGCCTGGACACGTTACTATTTCCGAATCAAATGTTCAGTAACGGCATTGGTGCTGAACACTACAGACGCTGATCAGCTGTATCGATATGAAAACATTGTTGGATCAAGCTGAAATGTATGTCAGATAGTCCTTACCTTTGGCTGGGGGTATTCCAAAAATAATATTCCAATTGTCTGATCGCGATTTCCAGTATTGGTGTCCATCTGGTCCCGGACATAATTTGGCACAACTTATGGATCGAGTGTGTCCATCTAAATTTAGCGCCCGGAGGGATTTAACTGTAACACAGGGTGAGATATAAGGTTTCAAAGCAGGATGCGGCCGGTATTGCACTTTGACGATCTCAAAATCCGTTCCTATGGCAACACCAAGGTCATTGGATGAATAATGAATACAAATATTGAATAAAAGAAAAAACTACCAACACCCGAGATATCTCTTGTCTGGCGTCCAACGCATGGCGAGTTAACCCGACTTATCTCGGGTCTGGCGCCGAATGTGGTAATGTTTAGTTAAGATAATAGAACCCGCATTATCATTTACTCCATAATAAACGTTTCATTGGCCGTGTTTCCAGTGTCTACTCCGCATGGACCTGACAAAATGTTATAAATTAAAAGTTTATGCTGGAGCATATGAGTGTGCAGTTCAAGTTCAAGTTTCTTTATTATTTGTCATACAGAAATACAGAATACGTTGCAATACTGTTTTGCTCCTGAGAGTGTGCTAGATAATAGCAAGATAGTATAAATAAGTATAATAAGTATAAAATAGAAAGTCAAGAAGTCAAGTAAAAACAAGTGTAAACAACAATTGTTCAGTATACCTCTATATACAGTATGTATATCTGGTACAAAAAATGGTGAGGTATAGCTTAGCTTGTGGTGTCACCTTGTGGTTGTGAGGTGCAATAAGGAGGTGCAATAAGGGATAAGGAATGAGAGATGTGCAATTCCCTTACCAATAATATAAATATAAAGTGTAAAGTGTAAAAGTGTAAAGGGTGGTAAAGTGGGTGCTACAGTGTGTTGTTTATTTAAAGTGAGTGTGTGTGCTGTGGGTGTGTTGATGGCCTGTTATTGTTCATTGTTCATTGAGCATCCTGATGGCCTGGGGATAGAAGCTCCTTCTGAGTCTCTCTGTGCTTGCCATGAGACTCCGGTATTGCTTGCCTGACCGCAGCAGTTCAAAGAGGCAGTTGTTTGGGTGGCTGGAGTCTTTGATTATTCTCTTAGCCTTGCCCATGCACCGCTTGTTGTAAATGCCTTGGAGAGTGGGAAGCCCTCCTCCAATTGTGCGTTCGGCTGAACGGGCCACTCTCTGTAGTCTGCTGCGTTCTTGTGCAGTGCTATTCTGCAGTGCTAGTAGAGGCGTTGTCGTGCCTTCTTGATAACACTGTCAATGTGTGTGGTCCATGTCAAGTCCTTGGATATGTGGACTCCGAGGTACTTAAAAATGTTCAGTCTCTCAACTGGTGCCCCATCGATATGAGGGGGCTGTAGTCCCTGACCCCTGACCTCCTAAAGTCCACAATCATCTCCTTTGTTTTTCTAACGTTCAGGGAGAGGCTGTTCTCTTGACACCATCCCGCTAGAACCTTAATCTCCTCCAGGTAGGCCCTCTCGTCGTTTGCAGAGAGCAGGCCCACCACTACTGTGGCATCAGCAAATTTGATGATTGTGTTGTTTTTCCGCTGTGCCACACAGTCGTGTGTGTACAGCGAGTAGAGGAGGGGACTCAGGACACAGCCCTGGGGGGCCCCTATGTTGAGAGTGACGGCTCTCACCACCTGGGGTCTGCCCGTCAGGAAGTCCAAGACCCACTGGCAGAGGTCATAGTTCAAGCCCAGGTCCCTAAGCTTGGCTATGAGTTTGGAGGGGACTATGGTATTGAATGCTGAGCTGTAGTCGATGAATAGCATTCTCACATAGTTCCCCTGCCTCTTCTCCAGGTGTGATGCTGCTGTGTGCAGCACATGGGCTATGGCATCCTCTGTGGACCTGTTGGGGTGATATGCAAATTGCAGGGGGTCCAGGTTAATGGGGAGGGAGGAGCAGATGTAGCCCTTCACTAGCTTCTCAAAGCACTTCATGGCTATGGAGGTGAGAGCTACAGGGTGGTAGTCGTTGAGGCAAGCGGGCTTGGATTTTTTGGGTACAGGGATAATGGTGGACTTCTTCAGACAGGTGGGGATGACAGACTGTTCTAAGGACAGGTTAAATATGTCAGTGAATACTGGGGCCAGTTGGTCGGCACAGACTTTTAGGACGCGGCCGGGGATACCGTACGGTCCTGCTGCCTTCCTGATATTCACTTTCTTAAAAGTCCTCCTCACCTCATGTTCTGTTATCCTGAACACTGAGTCTCCATCAGCAGTGCCCCCCCCCCCCCCTCTATTGCAGTGGTTTGTAGGCTGGTGTTGTTATTCACAGCCTCAAACCTCGCATAGAAGGTATTAAGTTAATTTGCTAAGGAGATGTCACTGTTCAGCTTGAGGGAGGTGCCTTTGTAATCTGTCATCGTTCTGAGGCCCTGCCACATAGTTCTAGAGTCAGCCTGTTCATATTGAAGTAAAATGTTCTCCCTGTAGCGCCTTTTTGCTTCTATTACTGCCCTCCTAACGCTGTATCTCTCCACCTTGTGGTCATTCATGTTACCTGCCACAAGCCCGGCATTGTAGGCTGAGGTGCGCGCCTTCAGAGCTTCGCGGACGGATTTGTCTACCCAGGGCTTTTGGTTTGGGTAAACTCTAATTGTGGTAGTGGGGATTGTTTCTTCCACCAAAATACAAACAAAGTCCAGCACTGTTTCCGTGTAGTCATTAATGTTATCTGTGTTGTCGCGGAAAACCCCCCAGTCTGTACATTCAAGTGCAGCTTGGAGCGTCTCCTCTGATTCTACAGACCATCGCTGCACATCTCGCGATACTACCGGGACGCGCTTGAGACTTTGTTTATATTGTGGTAAAAGAAAGATGGCGTCGTGATCTGACTTGCCGAAACCACTAGCAGCTTGAGACTTATAGCCACACTTAAATTGCGAGTAGCAGTGGTCTAAAATATTCCCGCCTCTGGTAGTACAAGTCACGTGCTGGTAGAAGTTTGGCAATACTTTTCTCAGATTGGCGCTATTGAAATCACCCACAACCACAATAGCAGCGTCAACGTTAGCTGTTTGAAGTTTGTTTACCTCGTCGTGTAGCCTGGAGAGTGTTTGCGTGGCGGGGAATATACACTCCGATCAGGATGACGGCCGTTAACTTTCTCGGGAGAAAGAAAGGCAGACACTTGATGGATATATACTCCAGATTGGGGGAGCAGTGGTTTGAAAGCTCTTTCAGGTTGCCTGGATCACACCAATTGTTGTTCAACATGAAGGCTATCCCACCTCCCCGCTGTTTACCGGATTCTTCTGTGCGATCTTTGCGGTGGATGAAGAAGTGGTCGGCCGGTTGGATAGCGTGGTCTGGGACGTCTGGCATCAGCCACGTCTCGGTGAAGCAGAGAACATTAGTCTCTAACGTCTCTTTGGAATTGAATCTGTGCTCTGATGTGGTCCAGTTTATTTTCTATTGATTGCACATTGGCCAACAATATGCTGGGCAAAATACCGTCTAGAATATAAGTATGTTTTCATCGTTTTCTGCAGTAATTCCTAGAACGCTAGTTATAGGCCTAAACGCATAATATAGATGATTGATTGCAGTTTATTCGCGATACACGCTATATTAAAAAATCCAACTGAATACGATCCTAAACGTTATGACTCATCATGCGCGGATGAAAGGGGGGGGGGGGTCGTTTATAATTCCGTGATCGTCAATAAATGCTTTATGTAGTATGGGTGATATATTGATCAGAGCGGTTTGCATTAATAATAATAAACAATCACGCTGAAAGTAACGTTACTGTCCTCTTACCGTTCGCCGATGAGACTGGAGGAAAAAGATCCCACTTATTTGACGTCGATCGACGTCGATCAATTTCCGGTTTGTATGGCGCAATAAATGCCCAAATCATATTGATTATTGAGTTATGGCAGCGATCCATATACACGGATGTGTGTCTAGAGTCCCGCAACAATATGTGACTGCCTGACGCATTTCCCAGATGCACGGAGATCACCAGAGATCCATTTCCAGTTGTAACTCGCCCGATCATCCACCAGGTGGCGGTATTGAAGCGTTGCACGGTTGTGCCGAGTCCCACTGTCTCAGCCGAGGCTGGGTGAAGGAATTATGAATACCATGGTGAAAAAATTAAATATGATCTCAATAACGTCGTACGCCGTGGATTGGCGGAATTCGCATGACCTTGAAACCCGTCGTACAACGTGATTGGCGGCGAATGTGATAAGAATGAAAATAGAACACTTTCTAAGAATTGTTGATAAATGAGGGCCCCGGCATCTAAGCTGGGTTTTTAAGATGCCAAATGTGCGCTCGATCAAATGTGCGTCTTCTGATGTGAGCCTGATTGTACGTCGCCTCTCCAACTAGGATTACGCACGGCAAGTGGACCCAGGGAATCTGGCAACCACATTCCTTATTATATTACTGGCGTTGCACACTACATGTGTTGATTGAATACATTAGCTTCCTATTTTCTAAAAACATGTTTGTTTTCGCTCGCTTGGTGGTACAATTGGAACGTGAGTGCAGTCAAA